>NC_085020.1:7666247-7826757 GCF_963692335.1 Osmerus eperlanus
TACCATCCTGTCCTTGGCCCAGAGAGACCAAGGGAGGGGGCGTTTTTTGTTGTTGTTGCCCACTCTGCTTTGATCTTCCTCTCCTGTCTTACTCGCCTCCTTTTTGCTTCTTTTTTTCCTTCTCACATCTCCTTACCTCCTCTTTCCACTCCTCCCTTCTTGCCTCAACTCCTCACCCTTCTCCTCTCCTCTTCGGGTTGTTACAGACAACAAAGGTGTGAGCCTTGCACTGGAATTTTACCCCTGTTGCTGGGCCTCCCATGTGTGTGTGTGTGTATGTGTGTCTGCTCTTGTGATTAATCTTCTCTTACAGAAAGTCCGAGGTAGGGTCAGGGGTCTACTGATCTGCTCCAGAATAGGACACACAAATACAAATGGCAGGAAATATGTTTAAGAGAGCGTAGGGAACACCCCGCTCTGAGTCTTTGTTTTATTTATTTTCGATGGCAAGATTTTATTACGGTTCCTATTGTTGCCAGTGACCATTCCCCTGTGAAGGATTGGTCTGGTGAAAGACTTCCTGTCTCCTCAAGGTGAATAATAGGTGAGCGACCATGGTCAGATTGTGTATTTGTTTATTGTCTGGTGTTGAGCCAAGGACATTTCAGTAGAGACCCACAAAGGGCTTAACGGGCTATTATACATGCCTGATATAAGTTAGGTCTCCTTCTACCTCCCTCCATCTAACTCTCCTTCCTCTGGTCCCTCCATTCCCCTGTCAGAGATATGAGTGAGTCACACAGCCATCTGCTCCAGAGCAAATCCTGCCTTATTACCCTCCCATTGTTTACCAACAGCGCTCCTGGGATTACCTCTCTTTCTCGCTCCCTCCCTCCATCTTTCTCCCTTTATCTCCCTCAATCTCTCCACCTCCACCACTCTACCTCTCTATACCTCTCTCTCCACCCCTCTTTATGTTTCTTCCGACCCCTCTCGGTCTACCGCTGTCTCTCTCCCTAAATGTCTTATTGCTTTCCGTCCTTTCCTTTTTTGCTCTTTGACGTCTCTCTCCATCTCCATCCTTCTCATTACCTCTCATATCCCACATTGCTCTCTTTCTGTCATGCTCCATCATTTTTGGATTTCCTCTTTTCACTAACTATCTTCTGCCGCCCCTCCCTCCCACTCCTTCCCAATTCCCTCTTCCTTCTCCTCCTTCCATATCCCTCCGTTTCCTCCGGGCTCCTCTATCTTTCTACCTCTCTCTCACCTTGTTCTCCTCTCCCGCCCGTCACTCCCTCCCAGTTACTGTTCTCCTACTCTCTCTGTCCCTGGAGAAACATCTAGAGAATGAGGTCAGCGTCAGCTCAAGGATGCGCGAGGCTTGTTTTTGTTAGCGCTAATGTTGTCAAGGGGGTGTTGATGCCACTACCCCTGCAGTAACGCAAACAAACAGAAAACACTGTGGAGTAAAGACGAGGAATCCTCCCTCCCCTGGCACGCACACACACACACACACACACATACCTTCTCGTGAACTCCTGACTGTGACGGTTCATTGTTTTTTCCCTTTCACTCACTGTGTTTACATTTGGACCAAAAATATTGTTTCATCCGGAACACAGCACAGCCCCGTCCGTTCCTACAACAAAGCGTTTGGAGAAGCTGATATTTAAGGGTGACCGTATGGTCACACATGCTGTACAGACCCTCCGCAGGCCAAAACATCTGTCTCCGTCCTCTTCCTCTCTCTCTGAAATGCCAGACGTAGTAGATAAAGTAAGCGAGCGGCCCATGTCCCTAACCACCTGCTGCCCAGCAGATGCCTGCGGTGTCATGTTCCCCCTGTTATCCAACATGGGGAAAGCATGCCAGCATACCCATTGACTCATCAAGGGCCCAGTATTATACCATATTTCCTAAGGAGAAATCAGCTTAGGATGTCAAACATCCCCCTCACAGCCAGCATGCAGTGCCTGCCTGTTGTATTCAGATCATACAGTACTCTCTCCTCCCTGCTCTTCAGGGCTGGCCAACCATCTGGGTTTGGGACCATCAGTAATGTGTGAGCGCGTAGGGACCAGAATTGTGTTTGTGCACGTGTGCGTGTATGTGTGCCCATGTGTCCTTATGAGGATTGATACGGAGACACCCTGAGAGATCTATAACTCTCTGTCACTCAACAGCAGAACTGTGGATGCCTGACCGACAGGGCCCACTCGGCTGATTGGCTCTCTTTACAATGTTATTGGGATCGGGTCTATTTATACCCTCACAGGCTGATCATGTGGTAATAACACAGCACCGTGTGGATGACTGTCACAGTTAAATAGCACTGCCGACTGACAACGGTGACATGCAGACATTGATTTGGTATCGACTCGACTGCCTGTTTGAATTTCACACAGGCCACTGCCGCCCTCATAATGATAGGCTAGTATTGAATGCTACTTTTCAGTACAACATTAGTGTACAGTACACTGGAAACGATCCGTCTCTGACGGTTATGATGCGTCTATTTGAGTCCATGCGTGGAGGCTGAGAGCTTTGGTTTTATCTGACAGCCCTTGTGTCCGTTTGAAATGCACATTGTTTGCCGTTTCTGGTCACTTGATAGCCTCGAGATCATTTGCATGATCTGGATTCTTTGAGCGCCTTCTTTCTAGGCTTCGTCATTGTCCCTGTGAATAGACAGTGCTGCTCATGGAAACGCAAGGCTAAACAATCCAAGTATTCCAAGTATCTCCCAGCACCCGTCGTCTCGGGCTTCTTCTCTCCCTCCTTCTCCTTTTCAACCTCCTTCTCTAACTTGAACCCGTCCACATGCTGAAATATCGGCCTGCATTACCACACTGCACAACATGGTTGTTACCTCGTTTGTAGTCCGTCATAGAACGACACACAATGCTTACTACAATGCTACACATGGTACTAACTAGGCTATCCCACTAACAGGGTTCAAAATGTAATACAGGGCTACTTATTATTAATTAGTACTATGCACTACTACACACCCGCCTGTCTGTAATCCCTGTGTGTATTGTACAGTTCCATCTCCCTGAGCAGATGTAAATCACACTCTTCCTCAAGACATTTCACCTCATTAACTCTTTTCCTCCAAACACTCCTCCACCTTTGATGTTGAACACTGATACTGCTGGCTTGCCGTCTGCCCCCCCCCCCTTCCCTCCTGCTCTAGAGACTGGGTGGTGGGGGGGCACGGGGGTTGGAGGGCTGTGAGTCCCAGCTACTACTGGAGCAGGGAGGGAAGGAGGAGAGGATCAGAGGGAAGTGGGGGTGAGGGTGGCTGTCTCATCTGCCTCCCCCGCAGGGTGGCACGTGAAGATGCCTCCTCTCCTCTCGCTTCTTCTTCTACCTCCTCCCCTCTCTCCTCCCCCTCGCCTCCCCCTCTCCTCCCCTGCGCTCCACCTGACAGGAGATGGAGTAGGCTCTCCTGTTCATTGGGATCTCGTGTCTAGTTACGCCGCTCCCGCTTAATCTTCTGTTTTGTCTTTGTGTACCAGTGCCATGGTGATACTTCCTGCATCCTGTGTGCACTGACAGATAGTGTAGCTCAACGAAGCAGCCGACCTGCCTGGGTTTTAGTCATTTGCGAATGCAACTCTGCTTTTTAATTTGTAATATTCAGATGTAAGATGCGTTTAAATCCCTTGAAATCCCTTTATTTAAATATTCACATCCGAGTCATTGTGTAGAAAGTCCTCTCGTGCGCCATATTTACTGCATAAAGATTCCTTCAGCTTATTTCACTTTAGAATCACGGTCAATCACCAAGATCAATATGCCCAGTGACTCTAACTCGCTTCTCTCCTCCTCCCTGCTCTGCTGTTCTCTGGGTCAGCTCTGCTCTGGGTTTATTCTGATCTGATCTGTTCTGCTCTGGGTGTCATGCTCTGGGCTCTGGCTGTGTTCTGTTCTGTGTGTGCTGTGGGTCCTGCTTGTCCCAGACTCCCTGGCCCGTCGGAGGGGATCTCTGGGGGATCAGATGGACTCAAGGATTACCAGCTACCATGAACCAGACTGACTAACTGACAGACTGCAGGCATGCTGTAAGACCCACTGGCTGGGGGCAGGCTGGGACACCAGCATGGTCACCTCCTGCTCCCTAAGCCCCAGTATGTCATTATGTCTGTCACCGTCACTGTCAAGGCCAGGCTGCCAGGCTTCTGAACAACACACATTGTCAAACCAGACTACTCGTCGTGCATTCGGATTTATGGTGAAACGTCAAATGTTGGATGAGTCAAATTTGGGGACGTCTCGTCCGTTTAGACCATCTTTTCTGTCACTTAAGTGACACAAGGTTGGCTGGCTGTTCTCCTCAGTAACCAACCCTTCTTATAACATGTCAACACACCTCTTTGCAGCGTGTTCTGGGTAGACTGTTTAACCATGTAGACACCAAGCTATGTACGGCTTCATGCTGACTGGCGAGGGAACCGATAAGGACATCAAGCCTGGTGATCTGTGATTGGACACCTGCCCACAGCTCTGAGGCACAGTCCCAATGTGAGGCCTGGTTCTGATTCTGGTGAGAGGCTGGAACTCCAGCTGGGCTCAGATTCAGCTACCTGTCACTCACACACTCCAGATAGACATAGCCTGGAATCACCTGCGGAGCCACGATGACACTGGTTATTGCTGGACACACACACACACACAGAATTTGACATCCTTTAATTATTGCTGGAGTGGTTCAGCTGCATTGTTCTATTCTTGTAGAGTTGCCGGTGGGGGGTTGGACCAAGAATATAACTATTGTGAGATTCTCTGTGAGATTTTTTATTTCTTTTCTTTCTCTCTCTCACGCACTTTTTTCTCTCTTTTCTCTCTCTTTTCTCTCTCGCTCTCACATTTTTTTCTCTCCTTTTTCTTGGTTCTTTGTTTTTCTATCCCTCCCTCCCTCCCTCAGAAGTGCCAGACAGAGGCACTTCATGGAGGGAGACTGCTGGAGGTGTCATAACAGAGTAGCAGGTTATTATCACTTCATTACAGTCTATAGAAGAAGCCAAATACCCAATGGTACACAGACACGCTATACACATGCACACACGCATACACACATATTTGCACACACACTAAACAAACCCTCACCCACGTGATATATCGCAGTCTATCTCCCTCGCCACAGAGGAGGGACAGACTGATGGAACTCAGTAGGGATTGTGCGTTTATGTACTTCCGGAAAAAGGCCACTTCGACACCCCCGTCGGACCACAGCAAGCCACTCAGCGGGATTCCAAATGTGTCTATGCGTGGTGTCGATAAAGAGATAGAGAAACGTAATTGCGGCTGATCTGTAGATAGCTGCCACCCGGGCATCACAGCCTCAGCCCCATAGACTAGAGGGAGGGTCTCTTTCCAGGAAGCAGCCGTGAGAGAGGAGGGGGTTACAGAGGAGAGGAACATCTATCGGTCACACTAATCCTACACGCGGCATGGCTTCCGCTTCGAGACAGAATGCAGTCAAACGTTCTGTCGCTCCGTAGCTGGGGCTCCATATGCTCTGCTGGGCAAACAGAAGATTGTCAGACACCAGAGTGGGGACAGTGGAGAAGTGGCACAAGTCTTAAGTGACAGACAAGGGGGGGGGGTCACTGTTTATAGGATTCCTATCCAGCTCAGGTAAGACGGCCGAGGTTCTTGTCTGGTCCAGAGACTGGTAAGACTGACAGTTACACTGTCGATCCGAAGAGATCAAAGGAAGGCTCGGCAAAGGAAGGATACCCTTTGCTGCTTTTTGTGGTAACTATTTATGGAGTAGCTCCTGGGTATCTAGACTGGTACCTTCAGTGCTGTAGTGTGTGTGTTTGGAGGTGGTTTAGAGAGCCAGTGTATGGGGTGTATCTCTCTTGTGTCTGGCTATTGATCTGCCGGCCAATTACAGCCCTGAGGCACAGTAGTCTAGTGCATCTACAGTGCCTCACACATTCTCATGCATACAAACGAGACACACAAAACAGCAGTGATGGACATTTGGCAGTGTTTGCGTGCGCCTTCTCCTGATCTAGAAATCAAACTCTAATTATACAACTCTCTAGGGTGTCATTCGGCCTGCCAGCTCAGGTTGTGTTACCATACCTGATACATCTACTTCTAAGCTCTTATACTGAACCACTGGACTCTTGACTCTATATTTTATTCAGCTTTTTGATAGATTTTTTGTCTCTCTCTCTGCCTTCTTTTTGGTTGCAGGGCACCACTGTCTGGATTTGTGGATGTTGTGGATGTGTTAGGGGAGCTTTCTGAAGAAACTCCGTGGAGTTGGACTTCCTGGGCCAGAGCCAGCGACCTGCAGGCTGAGGGAGACGCGGGAGAGGCCGCAGAGACGTGATTAAAATGGGGTAAGTTTAGACGGCCGAAGGGTTAACGCAACCATCTGAGGGTTCGGTTTCCAGCCTTATCGCTGGAATACGATGCTCCATGTTGTGTAACCACACAAACACACACACGCACACATATACTGCTCATTATCCTAAGAGCACTCATCACACCACATACACACTAACGCATGAAATCCCATACACACACAGACACACACACACCACACATATACACACACAGCAAGCCCTTCACCCACTGTCCTCCGCATCTCCTCCATCATATTTACAGTTAGTCCTCCTGTGTGTGGAGCGGCAGGGGGACAGATTTACCGTGGAGTCAGTGCAGATGAAATACTTCAATGTTAGTGCTCTGACAGCAGGGTCTGGGAGCGCACGGTCCTCCATAAAGCCTGCCTCATACCAGGGCTTCACACTGCAGTAATTCAATCAACGAAAGGGGACAAAGGCTATCCGTCAGTAGACTCGTGTGCTCTAACACATGCATGTTACCTCACACACGAGGAGTGTGCCACTTGCTTATTAGACAGTTGCTCTCAATGCTAATGACGTTTGTTTATTCACTTGTCAGTGCTTTTTGTCTAAATGAGAATGGTGTAGGTTCACACGCTCAAACAAGCAACAAGGGGTGTTCAGACTAATGATTGACAACTTCCAAACTTAGCCGGCCCTCTGGGCTGTAAGGATTAACACTGTCTGCATAGATTTAGATTTGGAGATAAATAGCTTTGTTTTGGCTCGCAGCTTATTTAATTGCAGTTCACAAATTTGATTTGTGGAGAGCTGGCTGCTGTGTTTGCTGAGACAAGTTTCTTAATTAGACCAGAATGCTTTCCTCGCTACCTCCATCTCGGCTGGGAGTATCGATACCATCCACCACCATCAGCTAAAACACCATAAAGCATAGAGGATTTTCTACATAGAGCAACAAAGAGGAACATAAAGGAAGTCTCCAAATCAATGCTATAATGGGGGGGGGGGGGGGTATTATTTTATAACTCCTGCTTTTTGACCCTGATTTGTGCTGAAGATACAACTAGCCCCAAGCCATGAACTGTGTCCTAATTACAGATAGGGAGAAAGTGAGAAAGAAATGGAGAGAGGGAGAGAGAAAGAGTCAGTTAGAGGGAGAAAGAGAGAGAGATGAGGGAAAGGAAGGAAGGAATTGAGAAGGAGTCCTCTAAGTCCTCTAAGCAGCGTCCGCCGTTAATCCCCGGCATCTCTCTGATTAGTCAAAGTGAAGGGCCGAAGGCAGACTGCAAAGAGGCAGTCTTCATTACTGCCCGTTCAGCTTACCATTCCCTCCCCCACCCCCCACTCCTTCTCCCCTCCCTTCTCTCATGGGCAGAGCGAGGAACGTATAATCCCTCTCTTTTATTCATGCTGCAGAGCGCTGCCATTTTTAGAAATCGAATGCGATTATTTGAGTTGAGGAACCGCGCATCGGGGGCCGGAGCGGTGGCCATCCAATAGGCTGTCTCCGTGGCCCCGCGCCTCCGCTCTGACAGCCCGTCACATGGACAAAGCCTGGGCACGCAGGGATGCAGAGATAAGCCCCCTCCTGCTAAGGTCAACATGAAATTGCAAGGAATCCAAAGCATTCTTCATTTCACACATTACCTCAGTACCTCCGTGTCAGTCCTTCAACACATATTCTCGTGTGTATGTGTGTCTGTGTGTATGTGTGTCTGTCTTGTCTGACTGTCTGCCTACTTGTCTAGTCTGTCTGCTCAAATCTCTGTCTGGTTTGTGTACATGGCTGCTTGTAATGTGTCTTTTCTGTGTCGGTCTCCTGATCGACGCCCGTCTCCCTGCCCCGCTGTTCCAGGTCCCCGGTGCCTCTCTCCGAAGGCTGGAGTTTCAGACGACAGCCATGCCGGACGTGAAGACAGCGCCATGTGACTATCCCTCCTCCGCCGGCCCGCTTGCTGGCTGCAGCCTCGCCATGGATCTGGAGCCCTGCTTGACTGACCATACCCTGCCTCTCCCCCTGGCTGCTCCCCTCCCCGCCTACCCTGGCCACAGTGCAGCGCCCTACTCCACCCTCCAGGGGGCATCACCCAGTCCCATGCCCAGGTGTAACAGCAGTGCCCTGCTCTCCAGCCTGGGCCTGCGCTACTGCTCCAGTAGCAGTGGCCCCCCACTTAGGCAAGCTGATGGGCTGGGGCCACACACAGGACTCCCCCCAGCCAGCTGCAACAGCGTAGGCAGCAGACTATACCGTAGCATGGAGAACCTCAACTGGAATGCCATGTCCGAGCCCAGCCTGTTTTCACTCAGCACCCCCTACAGGAGCATGGACAGCGAGTTTATCTTCCGCTGCACCGCCACCAGCCACTGGTACGACGGGCCGCCCGAGGGGCCCCAGGTCTACGGTATGATGCCCACCCCAGAGAGCCTGGCCTTCTACCCCCGCCGGGGACCAGCCAGGCGAGACCAGCCCCTCTTCCCCCAGTGGCTGTTCCCGGGGGTGGACGACTGGGGAGGAAACGCCAGGAGGGGCCTGAGAGAGAAGCTACGCCTTCAAAGCGCGCGTGCGTCCGAGCCCCACAAGCCCCTGCGGCCCCAGGTGATCCCGGGCGCTCCGCCTCTCCTGCCGGGCTCGTCGGAGAGGGAGGGGTCCCCCGGTCGGTTCCCGGGGGGGAGATCTCTGTGCGCCCGGCGCATCACCAGTCCCGAGGAGATCAAACAGGAAGTTCTGAGGCGCCTTCAGCTCCGACGCCAGAGGAGCACGCCCAACCTGGCCGCGCTCGTCCCCCCGGAAAGCCAGGGCGGCGTGGCCAAGTCCTACACGGCAGAGTCCCTCTGCGGGAACGGGCCGGAGCCCTCGGCGGAGCGCAAGAGACCCCCCGTGGGCCGACTGCACATCCCCACCTTTGAGGAGTTCAAGAGGATGAGGCAGAATGGGGGGAGCCGGCGGAGCGTGGGTACAGACCCGGCACCAGAAGCGGTTTCTGGGTCGGGGTCCACAGCCGGAGCCTGTGAGGCTTTGATGACCGCTCCATCCGGGGAGAGAGACTCTCGGAGGCAGGTTGGACTTGATCGAGAGATGGAGACAAAAGAGGAGGGGAGGGGGAGTGGAGAGAGGACAGATGGAGGAGAGGGCAGAGGCAGTGACGGTATGTTGACACTCATCTCCCCTGAGCAACCTCCCTGTCAGCCAGCCATCCGAGAACAGAATAAAGAGTCCACAAAATCCCCCATATGTACAGGCCCTGCACCCCGCACCCCCCTGCAGCCAGTGGTCAGAGCAGCCCCAGAGATTGGTCTTGGGGCTTGGTCAGGCCCAGGGACGGGGCCTGTTGCAGGGTCTGAACAACAGCAGGGAGAGGAGGAGGCCAGCCCACCCAGTGTGAGCCTGGACCCAGCCGAGCAGGTCCCTTTCCCCCCCCGCAGGGAGAGCTCCGAGGGACCGTCCAGCTGCTGTCCCGCCCTGCTCCTGGAGGGGGCCCACCTCTCCAGCTATGGGGCCAAGATCTATAAGATGAAGGATGGCTTCATTGGGTCCGCCTTGGACCTCATCAAGAAGAGGTGAGTCACCTGCTCCACTGACTATTAGCTCATTGGTCGTTGATGCTTCGGGGTGTCCTAATGGGGTTTGACTGATGTGACAAGTGATGTGGTCTGATTGGTTGTCCTGAGCGGCTGAAGGGAAGGCTAATAGGCGTGAGATAAAATGCTAATGAACGGATCAATATTGTTTAGAGCTGTGGAGCCTGTTGCAGTAGATCTGTTTCCATTCCAAGTTCTGCTCCCTGTTCTGCGTCTCAGTCTGAAGGAGTTCATTCATAACAAGACCGTTTCATTCAAACTGGGTTCCTCTGGAATTCAGCCAGAAAGAAAAACACTCACAATAGGAGTGTTTAGGAGGAAAATACCCCTTCTCTTGGAATGAATTCCAAAACCCACCTACAGTATTTGATCACATCTCAATGGGCCTTGCTAAGATGTGTTGTGTTTATCTCGACTTTGTTCTCCCTTGAAGGGATGACTGTTCTCAGGTGTATTAGTAGTCTGGAGTGCTTTCGTGGGTAGCTGGTTGGCTGGTAGCAGACTTTAACTCAGTTTGTATTGCCATTCATTAGCTCAGCTTTGGCTAGCAGATGTTGGAGCGAACAGATAGAGCAGGCTGATGGCTGGCCTGTTGGATGGCATCACTGTGGTTGAGCCAGATCTGCCAGTGTCTCAAGTCTGACATAGTGTCCGTAGACAAACAACATAGTGAGGCAGCTTGACACTTTGGAGGGGTGTTCTGTCTCTCCTGGGCCAACAGTCTGGCGTCACACACACACATAGTCCCTCACTCGCACACACACACACACACACACACACACACACACACACACAGGGACACGACTGATGGTTGCAGCCATGGAATGGCTTTCTTCTCCGTCCTAAACGCCTCTCCTCATCCTCCTCCTCCGATGTAACACTCCGCTCAGCTCCTCTCTTTGTCTGCACCGCTGGCACCCGTGATGGATGGATGGTGGAGGCAAGCTGCATGGAATCAGGAGGGGCGTGTGTCTGTGTGTGCGCGAGTGCGTGTGTTTGAGGAGGCGTGTACGTGTGTGCTCTCCAGACAGAAAAACCAATTGTCACGTATCCATATTTTTATGTCTCTCCTATGTGCAATTGGCGAGAGTTTGACAGTCTCATCCTCTATCTCTATATTTATGACATGGCTTTTTGCACAGGGGGATGACATTACACATTTTTTCACGTTAACATATTTCGTGTTTGGCTCACCATGTAAAGTATGGATCTGAATTAGACTTCTGTCATCTGCAAGCTTTGTGAATATTTTAGGAAGGTAGATAAACATCGTAATTAAACATGAAGATTCTCCGCACCATGTATGCAGCCCTAGGGGGGGCAGGGTTTTCAGACCCAGGAGACAA
Source organism: Osmerus eperlanus (assembly GCF_963692335.1). Taxonomy (NCBI): domain Eukaryota; kingdom Metazoa; phylum Chordata; class Actinopteri; order Osmeriformes; family Osmeridae; genus Osmerus; species Osmerus eperlanus. The sequence continues at coordinate 7,677,448 of NC_085020.1, forward strand.
CACACATCTGTCTGTGATACGATCTCTCTATGCTAGACATCCTTTCTGCTTTATATTAAACTGCTGACCTGTACTAGGCTGGACTGGTGCTGTTTTCCCACAGTCGGCTAATTGCCAAGCTGCTGTCATTTATCTTTTTGAGCCTAGCCTGTCCCCTTAAGTCCTGATCATATTCTCTGTTTGGATATGCTGTCCTGTGTATTTTCAAAAACCTTTAGCAATATCCTAGCTATCATGGTAAGGTTCATTACAGTGTCCCACTGTTGTGCAGTGAAAGGAGATTTATCATACACAGTGGTTGGTTTGTAAATTAACCTTGAGGTAATAACCTCAGATAAATCATCCTGTATGTCACAGGTCATATCTTCAAAGAAATTCTTTAATCACAGTTATTCCAACCGGAACCAAATGACTGCTTTACTGCTGCATCTTACAGGAGCCTGCATATTCATAATTTAAATCGAATTGCCCCTGGCACCTGCTGAATTTTGACATGGAAGTAACCCGCTCTCTTGGTTCTTTGTTTCACGTCTTAATGATTAGCTTGAATGAAGAACCAAAGGTGGAGATAGGATGGTTTTGTTGTGTGTGTGATGTGAGTGTTTGTTTATTCAGATCAGACAAAACACACTGGAGGGATCTGATCTCTATGCAGATAGCCGGTCAGCGACGAGCTCAGCATTAACTAGACATGAGGGCTGGTGAGGCTTCGGAAACACCAGCGTTATGTAAGAGTCTAATAATTAAGTCTTCATGTAAATGAGGAGGGGAGATGGGTGCTTTCATGGGACAGGCGAAAGAAAGTCAGCCGTTTAATGGGTCACATGAGGATGGGAGCACCAAAAGATCATTTTAATATCTTTCGTTCCCATTTACAAATGTTTCTTTTACAAATAATTAATATGTCATCATTATGCATACGATTGAGAAAGAATTATTGTTCAGAATTGAAAATATAATCAGCCAGGGAGCGGAGAGATGTTTTAGGGAGAAATGTGTGACGTTATTGTCCATGCAAATAAATCGGACTCAGCATTAGATGCCAACCCTGTCAGAGTGCTCTGTGCTCCTAATCCATTATTGTGTGCGTGTGTGTCTCTGCATGTGTGCGTGGAGAGGTCATGTGTCTCGGTTCACACGCTTGCCACGTGTTCGGAGCATGGCCGCCCTGCCGCCCAGCACACAAAGAACTGAGAGGCATGTGGGATGCGAGCAGGGCCAGTCTGGCGTGCTGCCTTGTGGTCCAGGAGTTCAGGTGTTAATAGGAACTGATGCGTCCAATTACCTTCCCCCTGAGCCCCTCTGTTGTGGCCAGGCAAACACCTCCCTGGAGGAGCGGAGGAGGGAGGAACTGGATGGGGGGGGGGGGGGTGAGAAGGGATGGAGAGAGGGATGAATGAGGGATCAAATGAATGGCGGAAAGAGAGGAGAGAAGTGCCAGGAATCATCATTTCATCCTTAACGCCCCCCCCATTCTTTTTTGTCTATCCTCCCCACTCTCACTCCCTCTTTCCCCCTTGTGCTTTTTTTGATTTTTTTCTCCCTTTCTTCCCTCTCTTTTCCCCTTACTCCCTCTACCTCCATTTCCTTCTCTCTCGCCTTCTCTGTCCCCCCTCTGTCTCTCTCTCCAGCTGCAGTGCAGAGATCTCAGCAGAGGCCCCCGTCAGGATGTCAGGTGACCACGACGATGGCGCTGACATCACCGCTCCCCCCCCAGCCTGTCAATCCTCCACTGTCTCCATGGCAACGACGCCCTGCGGAGTGGCGGGTTGCGACGAGCCTGCAGAAGCAGAGGAACCAGCAGAATGCGTAAGTCTCTCTCTCTCTTTCTCTCCTTTGGTTTTCCTTTTTGGCTCTCTGTCGCTCGCTCGCTCGCCATGCTCAAGGCAGCACTGGGTTACAGCCCTCTCTCTCACACACACACACAGAGTTGACAGGGGCATGGAAGGATGGTTAGGGCAGGGGGACTAGGCACAAGCGCACGCACCCAGTGTGGCATAAGAAACTGACCACAGCAGGCATGCAGCACCAGCCCCAGCTCAGCGAGGGACAATGGAAGTAAATGGGGATTAAACCCGGAGGTTGATGGCTGGTAACTGTTCTTCTCACGTTATTTATCCTCTCCGCTCCGCTCCTCTCCTCTCCCCCTCTCTTCTATCCTCTCTGCCTAGCCTAGCCTAGCCACTGGTAGCATTGTGTTGATGTGTGCTGTAATCCCAATCCTCTCTGCAGGGGTCTCTAGAGGGCCGCGTCGACACATTCAATGTCTGGTTCCCGGTCGTAATGTGTTCATACGAGGACGGCGCGCCGTGTTCCACTCTCGCTTTAGCGTAGATAAAGTGTAGCCTGGCGTAGCTTGCGCTGGCTCTGATGCATGGAGAGACCGCCTGCCTTTTCTCTCTGTCATGACAGCCCTTCATTAATACCCCGCAGATGCTGCATTAATTATTCTGCACAACACCCGACTCCTCCGCTTTGTGTTTCCCGTCCTGTCGTCGTGGGATATGAAAACGTAGCCCTTCGCCCTTCACTGCCCCTGGAAGGGTTGGCCCGTCACGGCTTGGCTTTCCGTTCATAACTTAGATGTCTGGAAACCCCCTCAAGAATTTTGAATTTGTAATCGGTGATCTAGTGATCGATGCTTCTAGATGTATGATCGATCTCTGATTTGCATCTGACCTGCATCTGCAAAGGTGAAGGGTCACGTGTCACCGTGGTGACCTCTCAGCACACCCACAGGTCGACTGCTGAGGGCCCAGATGAATGGCAGAATGATCAGATTGACTTGTCTTGTCTGATGGCGCCAGCACACTAGGTTAGAATGCAAGGTCCTGTGTGAGAAATCCTGGGTTTATCTCAAAGGGGTAGACACAGGGGATTGTTGACGAATGGAATCTCTCCTCATCATCAAGGCTGCTCTGAGCAAAATCCACCCTTGGAGAAAAGAGAGCCTGTTTGTGTCCCTGTCTGAGTGCTGCCTTGTATCCCACAGTGAGAAGGATCCGTTGGACAATCAGACAGTATCCGCTGTTCAGTCCATGGTAAAAATACAGACTCATTAGGCAGACGTACCTGGTTCAGCATGGGCAATTATCTCCTTGATCACGCTATCAGCCCCCTGATCACGCTGTCAGCCCCCTGATCCCACTGTCACCCCTCCGTCATGTTTCACAACAGGGCATCTCTCCCACTCGCTGTCTGGTGTTGTCACGTGTTGTTGCCATGCAAGGGATTAATTGACAGGTGCCTCTCTCCAATCAGCAGCACTCTGGGCTGAGCTGCAGGCGTTCCAGCTCCGACGCGGCCTATGAGCCGGCTGAGACGGTGAGGGCCCAGCGCGAGTGCCGTCTGCGGCCCCACTACAGTGACCCCATGCCGGCTGATGCCGCCAAGCGCAAGCAGCTGGAGATGAAGATCGCGGCGGCAGCACGGTTCCACAGCCAGCGCAGGGACAGGGACCGAGACAGGGACCGGGACAGTGGTGAGTGGATTCTACATTTCAAACTCAAAAATCTGGAATCTGTCTGTGATTGAAAAGGTTTTTTTTTTATAATATGTCTCCAAAAGGCAGGTTTTGTTGTCATGTTACATATAGTTTGGGAGTGCACAAAGCCATAGAGTTTATTTTTTTTTTATCATCATTGCATAAAACGACGATAAAACAATGCCTTGTACACTTATGTAACTCTACTTAATTTGATGAGTAAGCGAAACGATTTTCAAAATCACCCCGAGTGTTGTCAGTCGTGACCTGTAGCTACACCGGCATACAGGCTTATATGGGCATGTTGTATCCTGTCGTTTGATAGCAGGCTCTCCATGACCCTGTCGGCGTTCATGAACTCCCCATTTGAACAGATGTAACCAGTGTGGATAGCAGTACTGCTATAGGGCAGACAGGGCAGGAGTCCTCCCTCTTTAGTTGTCTGGCAATATCTAGCTGGGCAGTCTTCCCAGTGCCCCTGTCTGGCACGGAGCCTGTGTGCTTCTAACACAGAGTCTCTGGAGGTCTTTACACAGTCCCACCCGCATGACTGTCCTCGCTTACCTAGCAGGCTGTTGACTCACCTCTCTGCCTGGCTCAGGCAGCTTGTGGATCTGTGACTCCGCTAAAAAGAGTGACGCCCCAGTGAGCCTGTGGAGTCGTGCAGTGTCTGAGCAGGCAGGGGATTAGGCCAGAGAGCCGGCGGGAACAGCAGTGTGGTTGCGTGCAGCGACGCGCGGCACAGCCAGGCCGAGAGGCTGCTCTCAGACAAGCCGAGCCGTCAAACCCCAGCCGGACTTGTCACAGACGCCACAGCCTCATGTGACCTCACCGCTCTGAGTGTTTTTCTGACCACTAACCCTTTAACTCTGAAGTAGTTCCGTCAAAGTAACAGCCTCCAGCCTCCTTCTTTCCAAGCGACTGCTCTTGGATGCGGATTGGACGCAGGCAGCTGAATCCCAGTAACCTATCGCGTGTGTTCCTTAACATTTTCCCTCCGGTCTTGACATTTGAAGATTGTTTTGTTTTCAACGGTATGATATTAACGAGCCTCATCTGTTTGGCTTCAAGTAGGAGGGAATACGCTGTTGAAGCTAGCCTGATTATGTAACCGCATAACGGAGTGGCCTCACATTGCTTCCGTCTATCCCTTGGGAGAAGCAGCTTCTACAACCTCTCAACAATGTCCTGTCTTGTCCTGACTGATGCAGGACATATGTTAGTCAATATGTTGCCATATGGTAATGCTGACCTTAATGGACTATTGACAATATTTTGATGTCCGGAGCCAAAGGTCTAAGTCAAAGGTCGTGCAAGTGGGGAAGAAAGTCTTCTATATGATAATGATAGTAGTTGATGACAGATAGTTAGTGATTAAAGAAGCCTTTCCGTTCATCTCCCACGGAACCTTAGACCTAACCCTGCCGTGCGTGTGTCCCTCCCACAGCCCCGGCTGCGTTGCGTGGTCGCTCGGAGCCCAGTGGTGAGGAGCGCGCCGGGGGCCTGAGGGTGCGGCGAGGCGGGCAGCATCGCTGGAGCACCGTGAGCAGCCTGAGCGTGGACAGTGGCGTGGTGGGCCTGAGCGATGAGCGCGAGGAGGACGAGGAGCCGCGCAGGGTGCGGCGCGGCGGCGGGGCGGAGGTGGAGCGCGTGGACAGCGGCATCGGGCCGGGCCTGGCCCGGGGCTGGAAGAGGCCCTCGGCCTCCCTCAGGGTCTGGGAGGCCCAGAGGCCCTGCCCTGACTGTGGCCAGAGGGACAGGGAGGGCATGTGCGAGCGCTGCTCCAAGCTGCGCACCGAGCGCAAGGAGGCCATCCTGGAGTTCCTGAACACCGAGTCGAGCTACGGCGAGGACCTGCGCATCATCAAGGAGGAGTTCTACTGCCCCATGCAGAGCGCCGCTCTGCTGAGCGCCGAGCAGCTGGCCGTGGTCTTCAGCAACGTCCAGGAGCTCATCGACGTCAACGAGCGCTTCACGGAACACCTGCAGGACAGCATCGACCAGGCCTTCGACCAGGTGAAGCACACACACACCACTCTGACCCACTTACACACACGGGCACACACACACACACACCACCCATCGGTTCTTGGACATTTGAATCCCATACAGTAGATAACCTGGCTGCTGTGTCTCCATACAGGGGGATGAGGACCTGCTGACAGTGTGTATTGGGGAGATCTTCCTGGAGTTTGTCAACATGCTGCCAGCCTTCCAGACCTACTGCCTGCAGCAGTCCACTTCAGTAAACATGCTCAACACCTTGGAGAAGGAGAAGGAACTCCTCAGGTAGATGAGCTAGCAGACTGCCATGTAGTAGCACGGTATCCTGCAACATCTGCACCTGTAGATTATACTGGATTTGCCATTGACTGTCTCTAATTTAGGATTTTAACTGTCTGGTTAAAGACAAAGACATTTGTCTATTTTCCCTGTTCTGACTGTATAGACTGAATAGATGTGTGAACTGAACACAGTGCCAAAGGACCAGTAGCTTACGGTAGTCTAGATACTCCATGGTGTTACTCTTAAAACAGAGGAGACCGAAGGCCATCATTTATTCATAACTGAACCTATTTGGAGAATAGTGCTGAAGTCATCACCTATTTTAGATCCAGCCATTTCTCACTCAATGACTCAGGCCTCCACTGATTCTCTTCACTGTGGAATGAGGTCTGAGTTCTTCTAACGACACTGGCCCACCGTTCGATGTTTTGTTTATTTGGAATCTTACCGTTGGCCGCTTTCTTTCTGTCTCAATCTGTCTTTCTCCCGCTCTCCTCCCAGGATCTTCCTGGACGTGTCCCAGAATGACAACACGGCGCTGCGTCGTATGAACCTGCGCTCCTTCCTCATGGCGCCTCTCCAACGCGTCACCAAGTACCCGCTCCTCCTCAGCCGCATCAGCAAGGCCACCACGGAGTGCCACCCGGACCACGGGCGCCTGCGCGAGGCCAAGAGCCGCGTCGAGTCCCACCTGGAGCACATCAACATGAAAACCCGGCAGGAGGGCACCGTCACCTGGTCCCTGCGCTCCTTCCGCCGCGACAGCCGCAAGAACCGCGAGGTCATCAACATCGAGATGAGGGAGCTGTCTCTGAAGACCGTGGGCTGGGCCCGGGAGAGCACGCGCTTCGTCATGGAGGGGCCCCTGCAGCTGTCCCAGCCCGCCGACGGCCAGTGGCTGAAGAAGGGCAGCAAGGCCCTCAAGTTCCAGAACGTGCAGAGCCTGCTGATGGTGCGGACGCAGCGGGCGGGGGAGGGGGGGGCGCCGCCGGCGGCGGGGGTGCAGGCGCCTGGCTGTCAGGCGGACCCGGGCGCCCGGGGGGAATGTGAGCTGCAGGAGCCCCCCGGGGAGAGCGTGTGGGACGGCGTGCTGGTCCTCATCAAGGACAAGAGCAGCGGGAAGTTTGCGGTGCTGCGGGAGCCCATCCGCCTGGCCAACTGCGTGGTGTCGGCCGACCCGGAGTGCGAGGACACCTTTGAGCTGCTGGACATCCGGAGGGAGGCTTTCGTGTTCAGGGCGTCGGACAAGGCGCGCACACAGCAGTGGTTCCGCCAGATCAAGAGGTATTCCCGGGATTTAGGGCCCTGGAGGAAGAGGCGCAACGCTCTGCCTAATATCATGATTAACACGAACCAGAGTCGCTCCTGAGACTCATTCCCCCTGAGGAAGCCTCTCATCTGCTCCTCCACGTGCTGGACCTGGGTACACAGGTGTACATAAATAGACAGTGCTACTGCTACTGAGAACTCTGTGGGAGATTCCAGTAATGAGTCTCTCAACACCAAGGCCCAGACAGTAATGAAGATGGCACTTTTTTTCTACAAGACTGCAAGTGCGTAATACTGTTCAAGAATGATTCTTTTTTTCATTTCAAACTGAAAGAAAACGACCAGACATTAGCGACCAAAAGAGAGACTTGGTTGGAAGTACTGACACCCTTGATTGTAAAGATGTTTTGAGAGAAAAAAATGTTTTTTCATTCATTTGACAGTGTCTGTGTTGAAAAAATTGTGAAACATGATAGCAAAAAAAAAACATGGTTACAAAGATAAAAAGATGGGATAAAAGCTGTTGCTGAAGTGTGAGTGAGTAAGCTGCTGTTCTGTACAGTAAAACAAGAGCCTGGGCCAGTGTAGTAACAAAGTAAAAGGCTTTTGTTTTGGATTTTGACCAAGGATAGTAACTGCCCTCTGACCTACTTCTCTTTCTCTTTAAGTTGGTAGCATGGTACACTGCCAAGAGTAGAACAGACAGAGAGTGCCTGCAGGTGAGCAGATTACTGTAGAGGGTGATTACTGTGTGTTGCTGTGCCGGGGTCAAGTTACAATGCAGCAATAATCAATCTGCCATTTTCACATTGAATACCAATCCTTGGTTCTGCACTTGCTAGTATTGTCATATGCTGTCTTGGGGGGTGGGGGGGGGGGGGTCCCTTACACTAATTAGCACACTTTCAGCAGGAACCCCTCTGTGAAGACAGTCCAAGATACTGTAGCATGGAATAGTGTGATAGACTATGGCTACAGAGAATGTCCACGATGAATGGATTGCCTATCTTCTCTGAGACCATGAGACTGATGTTAGCTTTTAATTTCTTACATAAACTCACATCCTATTGGTTGATTTTGAGAAGGGAAACCACAAAATGATGTGCCTTTTGTTTGTGTTTTTACTCTGAATGAAGTTGTAATTCGTCACAGTGGCGTTGATAACTGGGAAACGGCACCAGACCGCCCTCTGGCTGTGGGTAGCAGAATGGCACAATCTGCACACAATAACAAGCGTTCCCCTGACTGAACTACGACCAAACAGCACCCCAATTCTAAAATCTATTCAACTGCAATCGGTGCAGCCCCCTTCATGGATTTAAAACCACAGTGCTGGTTCTAGAATAGTCTTTTATACACATGGCACATGTTTTGAAATACACATAAGAGAGGGGAAGTGTGCCCACATCAGGGTGAAGGGTTGAGGACTAGACCTGTGTGCGGGTCCCTGGCCTGTGTATTTTCTTGTGTGAAAGATCTTTTTTCAGTTTGACGCACTTTATAATGATAAAAGAATACTGGATCCAGACTACAATGTCAGGACTTCTGAAACAGTTCTTGCAGTTAGTGAAAAGCTTTATTGGGTTTTATGGGTTATGATCTTTATTTACAGACCTCATTAGTAAAACATATTTGATCTCTGTTGAACACAGTGGTCGAGGCAATACAGTACTCATCAACCAAATCTTTAACCTTTGCATGCTGTCTGATTATGTTAGTCAAACGTAGCACAGGTAAATAAGGTAGCTAATCACTGTGTTTTGGAGAGTAAAACGGTGTATGGACTGCTGCCTAGGTTGTTACTGCTGTCTTTCCTATGGCATTAGCACTGTTAGTTCTTTCAGGTTCCACTGTTCCCTCTAAATACCACAGTTCATGGGGAGGCACAGGGTTCCTCTGACAAAACACCTTTCAATTTTTTCCCTCTGTATAAAAAAACAACTCAAATGTCCTATTTCCTTATGTAATATATTGTGAATTAAATTTAAAAGATTAAAGAAACTTTTGTCTTATCCTGGTTGCTAATTACTGTAAAGAACATTTATAAAGAGGCAAATAGATGGTGCAAAGTAGAAATATTTATTCGGAACAAATGGCCTCACAACTGATCCAACAAAGGATCAAATACAGAAACAAAACACTGAAACATAAGCTCCTGTTGATCAGGTGGAATCATTTTGGAAGCACGCACAATTCACTAATTTAGGGAAACCATTCAAACACAGTGGAATAGTGCAACAAAATCAATCATTGCACTTTAGAACGACACTATCCAACTTCACTACCATGGTTTACAAGAAAAATGCATGGAGGTTGCGAAAAAGTATGAAAATATTTTTTTTTGACTTGGCTTTGCCAGGAGTAAATCACTGAGCAACTGTTTTTGCAGTGTATGGTACAGTACAGTACATAGCAAAATGAAAGCTGCGTTCAGCACCACCCCAGCTTGGCTTGACCCAGTCTCTCCTGTCCATAGAACATGCAGACAAACGAGGCAGTGACACTGAGATAGAATCAATGCATTGTCAATATTGAAAAAGCGCACACCATGTCGACGCAGTAATGGGTTTTTTTTCAACACAGGACAGAACAAAGGCTTCATATCTGTATTGAGTGCACCTATGCTGTTTCTTTGGCTCTCTTCAAATAGTTTGAATGTGTTGAGGGGAAATAACCACTACACATCACATTCAGCAGCCTTTAAACTGTCTGTACTGGACTACTTCCTTGGCTTTTGGAAGATGCATGAACTTATCTTTTAGCATATCGACTCCAAAACGTAAGATCAATAAGGTTAAATTTTCTTTTTTTCTTTGGGTGGTCTAAACTACAACTTTGACCTTAAATAATAAAACAAAACAATACTTAACATATAAGGTATGTGTATAACAGTTTTAACAACAAAATAAAAATGTTGTGAAACATGAAAAGCACTCTGATGATGTCAGAAACAGGCGAACAAATCCAAACACCAGTATTAAGTTGGAACTCCCCTTCAAAACTACCGTCTCTGGGTTTTCGAACCCCACTGACAGACTGCCACAAACACACTCTCTCTCTCTCTCTCTCTCTCTCTCTCTCTCTCTCTCTCTCTCTCTCTCTCTCTCTCTCTCTCTCTCTCTCTCTCTCTCTCTCTCTCTCTCTCTCTCTCTCTCTCTCTCTCTCTCTCTCTCTCTCTCTCTCTCTCTCTCTCTCTCTCTCTCTCTCTCTCTCTCTCTCTCTCTCTCTCTCTCTCTCTCTCTCTCGCTCTCTCTCGCTCTCGCTCTCTCGCTCTCTCGCTCTCTCGCTCTCTCGCTCTCACACACACAGTCTGTCTTAGGCTTCCAGGGCATCAGACCCTTGGTCCTGCCCTGCAACAGGTCAAGTTCTTTGTCCCAGTTCTGGAGGATTGTCCCAGCCCCTTCCCTATCCCCACTCCCAGCTCTACTTGTCTCCCCCAGCCTCCTGCGGTTCCTTGGTCAGCCCACGGATGGACAGGTCATACACCACCTCCTCGATCTTCTTCACGTCATATTTCAGGCCGTCGTAGCGCTTGCGCAGGGGGTCATTCTTCAGGTTGAGCAGGCGGAAGCCGGAGTCCAGCTCGTTGATGAAGTTGGAGATGCGGAGTGGCCGGGTGTAGTCTCCTGCGGTCACGCTGTTCACCGCCAGACGAGACTGCAGACACGGAGGACGAGGGGGGGGGGAGGGGGGCAAGAGAGATGACAAGATCCACCATCAAGTTTGATCCACAAGATCAAAATCCTGTCGTCTTAAAGGCTTGTTTTCATGGACACTAAACTGAGTTCACTCTCACCAGTTCGCTGGCCATGTTCAGTACACCAGCGAGGTAATCTTCCACATCGAGGTGGAATCCTTTCTCTCTGACCACTTCAACTAAAAAGGTACAGCAAAGTATGATAAAGGGCAATTAATTGGTTTCTAGAGACAATTTGAGAGAGAGGGAGAGACTGGAGACAAAATATATTATTAAGAAAGAAGAGGGAAAGAGGAGAGAGCAGAGAGAGAAAGAGAGAGACAGAGAGAGACAGAGAGAAAGAGAGAGAGAGAGAGAGAGAGAGAGAGAGAGAGAGAGAGAGAGAGAGAGAGAGAGAGAGAGAATTTATAGTTTCTCCATGATGATGATTCTTACTCCCTAATATTTGGGCCACTTCTTCTCTGGCCACCAGGACCTCACTCTCCAAGTAGACCACAAAGGCTGCCAGGAAAACCAGTCTCTGAAGCACAAACCGCCAATGCTCATGGAATCTGTAGTCGGACAGCAAAACATAAATAATCAACAGGCTAGCTTGTGCAGAAATATACAATTGTATTACTGAAAAAAAACTGATGATGTAATCCACCCATACCTGTAATACTGCTCCACTGGGAATTTTGTTTTGAGGTCTGAAATGTGTGTCCTCACTGTGCAAAACAACTCCCGAGCCTTGGTGCACTTACTAGGAACTTTTGGGTAAGACGACAATTCAACATTTCACGTTGAGTTTTTCCATCAACTCATTAAGATTGCATGACGATGTGAAGGCTAAACATTTGGTTGCTGTTTGAAACTCACTCTCTTTGAAGCCAGATGTCTGGTGGACACTTTGGAGAAGAGTCAGGATTTCCCTCGCTGTCTGCTCCAGGCCCTGCACAACCTTTCTGATATCCTGTAACAAGGTGTCCAGTGTTATGGTGCTGCGACAATATTCCTATCACTTATATTAGTATATACTATAGGCCTATGTATGTGTACCAGGTTAAATTGTTAATTGCTTACTACTACTGTGTGCACCATTAGAAATGTCCAATTCATCAGCTACGCGTCAAATTGAATTTCTATTGCGTGCATTCCTGGTTATTATATGTTACACGGTAATTAGATTCTTAGATAATGTGATGGGACGCTATACATGCAACGATGAATTAGCAAGCTGCCTCAAACCGCTGAAGTTAACGTTTAAACAATGCTAACGTTTAAACCATGCTATCTCGGTTTAAAACTAACCTCTCTTATATCTTGATCCGCACCCAGGAATCCCTGAATATAGCTGAACATTTCTGTTACCGACATTATGTGCAACAGTTCAACTATGGGTCGCTAAGAAAATAATTCGTGTTCAGTGATTGAAAAACAAAAGCGTGAGCACGAGCTGAAAGTCGCAAAGGGACGGGTCTTTCTGTAAACAGTCGCATAGACATGATGTCACCATTCCTTGCCATCATACATTTTTCTTGTTTTGGCAAAAATAAAGTAAGAGATGGAAATATAAATACAATTCACGCCGTAAATGTTTATTTTTCAATAGGGTTTAGTGTTTATCATTAATTATTATGAACAATTCGCATGTGACATGGGATCCTGTCCACTAGTTGGCAGTAGTTGAGAGACAACATTATAGGGATATCATCAGGACTGATTAACTAAGTTCTGGTTAAATCAAAAACATATAATGACAATTATGTTACAGACAATTAAAATACAAAATATGCACATATAGACAGACACTAAAGAACTCAACAACCAAATCTTGCTCCTAGGCTACTCTACAAATCTGCGATCTGATGCACTACTATCATCTGTGACCATATTCTATGCATGCTCAATAAGAAAAAAGAACATTCCAAAGCACATTCCTGTAGAAAAAACAGATACAGTATTTTCAGGCTCGATCAAAATGCCTCTGTGGAGGCATCTATCACTGGGTGGCTGGTTTGGAGGTATCCCCGGAGTCTGCCTGGCTGTCTGCTGTGTTTGATGGGTTCAGGGCTGACTCCTTGCTCTTGGCTGCCTTGTCACTCTGTGCTCTATTCAGCTTCTCCCTCTCCAGGGCTTTCTCCATTTCTGTGTAGTAGTCCAGGGCCTTCCGTACCGGATCTATGATATGTTGCTAGGGTAAGATATAAGGCAGGAAACTGTAATATGCATTGTGGAGTCCTGGATGGTAAGTTTGATCAATCTTCCACTTACTGTACCTCCAGACAGGGAAAGAGGTTGGCCAATTCAATGAAGAGAGGGAAGAGGACAAATCGAATGAAGCCTGTCTGAGAGGATGGCTTGGTCACCTGTTCTCTGTCCATGAATGGTGTGACAGGGAGACCCTCCAGCTTCTCCATGTCACTCTGGGAGGGGGGGAGGGGAGGGGGTGTATTAGGCACAAACAGGCAAAGACAAAGGCTAAGCATCATCTGATCGTCCAAAGTTAATTGAAACTTTATTGGGTTAATCAATTATTTACTGAAGCACGGTTCTTCCTCTGTGCTCTATGAAGTACCTGATTGTAGAACTCCTGAAGAAGGCAGTCTAACCAGGGCTCAGCCACCTCCATAGGCCGGGCCTCATTGGAGATGTCGCTCACTTTGATCATGATCATCATCAACTGAAGGACGAAGAGAGGGTCCGACGGGCACACAATGTTTGTCCAATCAGTAGCCTCATACTTTAAGTTAAATCCAACCAACAACCAATACAAACAAGCCATTCCCATGTGATGCAACTGAACACTCCATTTGCCTGAGGTCTCTCTTTCAGATGTGGTTTTACTCACCACATCTCTGTGGTCCTTGATGCTGAAGTCAAAGACAGACAGGATGGACTTAAACTTGTTTAGAATATCGTTGTGTCTCGTCATGTCAGTGGCCAAGATGCACCTGCAATAGATGTTCAAGAACAAGGATTAAAAGCCTAGGATGGGTGGGTTTTCAGTTTTATCAGTGATATCACTGAGAAGAACATCTTACTTGATTATCCCCTCCCTGACCCGTTTGTACTGCTCGTTAGTCAGGTTTCTGAAAATGTTGTTTTCTGTCTGTAGGAAAGAAGTTGTAAATGTTGTCACTCATTAGAGCTTTTCCCTACACCCTCAGCCAAAGCCCCCGCCTCAACTCCAGGTCTGGCCCCAGTCTCACTTACCTTCTCCAAGATTTCAAAGGCCACTGCACAGTGGTGGTTCTCCAGTGGAGAGATGTCATTATAACGCAAGGCCAATTCAGTCCGAGCATTTATCTGACAGATGAACATAAAACAGGTCAACATAAAACCTCTAACTTACGCAACCACATATTTGTCCTTCTGTTGACAGTGACTGGGTCCACAATCTGCCAATCAGTGTGTATTGTAACTGTATTGTTAGCGAACAGCTAGACAGATAGATCAGAATAGTTAGAAAGCTAACCTGGTATGCGTTGTTGTAGCCTGTGTGGTCGAGGTCATGGCACACTGCCGAGGTCAACATAGTCAGGAGGTCAATGCTGTCAATCTTACTCTTCAGGTCTGTCAGCCAGATCAGTCCATACATCTAAGCCATTGAGACATGCGTTACACTCCATAAGGTTAACCTCAAAGTCCTTGCCCACCAGTTTCAGGCTTTAATGATGGGTCATTGAAAGGAATCTGATGACTGCCAATAGTGCTAAAAGCCTCAGACCTTAAATCAAATGATTGCCACTCTAACGCAACTCTCCCTTTCTTGCTCCCTCTGTTGCTCATGCAAGCACACACAGATAGACAGAAATACACCAACTGACTCACCATTTGGGTGACACAGAAGCAGTGTTTGAAGTTGTGGAAGGGGATGTTGTTATAGCGACGGTACACCTCGTACAGGAACTGTTGCAGTACCTCAGGCTCGATGTTAAAGGTGGCAATAAAGTCCAGGTCTGTGTACATCACCTGAAGCAGCACCATAATCTCTGCATCCTCCCACTGCCTTTATACAGACATACATATTGCATAGTAACACACACACAATTCCAATACATATCTTTATGTTTGGTGCTGTTTGGTGATTTGGTGCTGTTGTTGAGTTTTCAACTAGCCAGTGATCCCTGTTCTGGGATATAACAGAGCATTATACATTAGTGGGACAATGTTTTGAAAGGGTTCATACAATATGAAGGTCGCACTGTATCTGATTCAACTCTCTCTCCTTCCTGCCAACACAATATCACTGTTTGAAGTACCTCGATCCTGTTATGTTAATAGAGCCAGGGGTAAATAACCAAGCCGGGCTAAGAGTAGCACAACACCATATTAATGCACCCTTCAAACATGGTGTGTTAATGAAGCTTGTTAAGAAGACATCCTTTTGATTTGAAAACCCATAGTCAGTCTATTCATATTGATATGAGTGTCTTGAGCAGATGAAAGGAGTGAACAAGCCCTGGCTCTTCAGAGGTACGTCAGGGGTGCCAGCTGCTGGCCACTTCACTGTGTCTCTATTGAAGAGACAGGTGTATATGCTGTTTGTCTCCCACACTTAGTCATGCACAAACACACACACACCGCCCTGCACTAACTCAATGGAACACATATCCCATAGTGTTCGACACTTAAAGTTTGAACATTTCCAGTGTTGGAGAAACACTCTGGATATTTCGATGGGGAAAGCAATAAAGATGAGGTAACAACATGATGGGTGCTCACCAGTTGTCAAATGTTGGGGTTTTGAGATACTGTCTCACTTCCTCGGAAACTTCCAGTGAACTGTGAAGACGATTCAAACCACTCTTTTGTGAAAACTGTGATATCATTATTTGTAGCCTTGGTGTGATACTGGTGTAACACGTGTCTTGTAAATGATGCATGTCGAAGTTGTACGTGACATATTTTATTAGTCACAAATTGTATCCACTATTTTGGTACTGAGAACTTACCTCATTTGAAGGAATTTGTCTCTTACGTGCTCACACTCCTCGCGTGTTTTCCGTAGTGTTCTTTTGTGGTAAAAGGGAGAGGGCTTGTGTGTTCCCTCAGAAAGCTCCTTGAACAGGCCTAGCCAGCTCAAATGTTCCACACTCTGTGGAAGAGGTAAAAATGTATGAACAGAGATTGACAATTCTTCCACAATCCAAACCCAGCCTAATATGTGTCGTATTGAACATGACTATTCAAGGGATGACAAGAGGATTACTTGTTGACTAAGATGCCTAGTAAACCAAACAAATTGAAGATTATTAAAACTGCTGTAAGATTTTACATACATACCTCAAGTTTCTCTCTGAACGATTCGACCTGTCTCTTCATCTCATACACCACTGCAGGAGTCTCACCAGCCTCAATCAGTATCTTCTTCTCCAAGCCCTGCAGCCTGGGCCACAGTGCAGCACATTGTCTGATTTGGATCCCACAAGTCCTCAAAGAACACGACTACTCTGAGCAAAAAAAACGAGTCACTTACCTCTTCTCCATTGAGGAAAGATCAAATCCTAGTGCCACAGCAAGCTCCACACCTGAAACACACCACTATTCAAGCAGCAAAACAGCCTCTCATTATGGTACAGTATTCGACCAACAAAGGGTGAAGGCTTCCCCAAGCAATGCTAGGTTAACACAGTCAGACACAGTCAGACACAGCTGCCCAGCAGGCCGAGGCCGGGTGTGGTGACATGGTAGAGAATACCTAACGGCTCACTGTTGCAGTCGGCAGCCACTACCTCCAGCTTAAAGCAGGAGTTTGGGCTGTTGGGCTCCAGACGAGGGGAGATGTTGATGATGTTGCCTTTTGGATTGTACAGCTTCAGGATGTCATGGGGTCCGGCCTCGGCTGCAGAGCGGAACAGGTCTAGAAAACATAGGAGGCACATTCTCTACATGCACTGGGACGGACAGGTGGACACGCACAAAAAACTCAAAGAAGCTCAGTGCTTTTAGGAAGATGCATATACCACTGCAAAACGTTACTGTCTGTGTTGACAAACATAAACACTGCATACCTGTATGATCCTAGACTTTATGTCAATATAAAACAACAATATTATGAAATACTTATGTTATGTATGATGTGATGCTGTAAGTACAGAGCTGTCAACAACATCTGTTCCTCACACAATATCCTTGCAATAAGGCTTGGGTTTCTGTAATGTATCATCATAAATTAATAAATATATAGTCTCCCTGTTGACAAGAATGTCACCCTCTTTCTTTAAAAGTGCAATTACAATTATATATATTTTTTATATATCTCTACAAATCCTCTGATCAGAGAACATAATTTGTGGTATTCAGTGAATATTTCACTGAACGCAATAATATTCTCAGACAACTACAATCAGTACAGGGCTGTGTGTTTTGACATACACTTATCTCATCGTACTAACCCTAACTCTTGACTTAACATTATTTTCACAGTGGAAGGATGGAAAACAGATGTGCAGGCAACTGAGCTACTGAGCTAAAAGATCTATGATTTCAATATATATTTTCAATTTTAGCAGTATCACAAGGGATGCTTCTGTTCCAAACAATGAATAATCTGCATACCTTTGACATCTTGTGCTGGGCAATCCACTGGGATCTCTGCTTGTTCTGGTCGCCCATTCACAGTGAAGTAGATTATTTTTGTTGCCATATCAATCTCAAAGCCACTGATGTTGCAGCCTTCACTGCTTACTTGTCTTCAGAATTCAGAACCTGACAATGTCAGATAAGTGGACTGCCTCGCCAGCTCTCTCTCTCTCCCTGCTCTCTCCTCTTTCTCTCTTCTTTCTTAATAATGTATTTCGTCTCCAGTCTCTCCCCCTCTCTCTCTCTCCCTCTCTCTCTCTCTCTTTCTCTCTCTCTCTCCCTGCTCTCTCCTCTTTCTCTCTTCTTTCTTAATAATATATTTTGCCTCCAGTCTCTCTCCCTCTCCCTCTCTCTCTCTAATTTCTGTAGGCAGGGCAGGGAATCTTTGTAGCCTCTAACATTTTATTTGTCAAAGCATGAAGGCATTTAGATTATATCCTTTACTGATCAAATCCACTACAGAGTGATACTTAAATACTTATTTTTTTATTTTGAAATTGCTACAAAAAGTTCCTGAAAATATCAGCCTTCTGGACACTGGCCATTCATTTGATATTATATCTGTACAAAATATCAGCTTTCTGGACACTGACCATTCATTTGATATTATATCTGGACAAAATGTCAGACTTATGGACACTGGTCATTTATTTGATATTGCATCTTGACAAACTGTCAGTCTTTACACTGGCCATTCATTAGCATTCCGTCAGGAGGAAGCTGTTTGTTTGTTAGTATTCTGTTAGTCGACAGTTAAGTCTAACCCTCTACTATGTCAATTGTACAATATTTTGCAATTTTGAGTAGGAATCCGCCATTTCTGAATATGTAAATATTTGTATTCTTTGGAGTTTACGTTTTCACATTTTAAGATTTTTTTTTTTAGTGTTTAGTAGTAATTGTATAAAAGAAGTCTACCGGAAAAGCTGGTTTCAACCAATGACTGTAAGATGTCAACTCTGCTTTCAATGACGTATTTCCCGGAAGAAGTAGACACGAACATAGTTCTCGTGTTGAGTAAACGTGGGCAGTGTGTCTAGTAAAATTTTATTTTTATTAAGAAATAAGCCTTTGCAATGACTGAAGGTAAAGGACCGGCGACTTCTAAGCCGGCAAAACAATTACTCGCTTTGGACCCCAGTGAAGAGGCTGAATTCAAGAAAAAAGTACACGCAGTGAAGAAAAGACCCAGAAAGGTAGCAGGCTACCCTTTCAAGCTAATGTTAATTTAGCACGTGGGAACTGGTTAGCTACTTGCGATGTAGAGTGGTTTGCTAGCTGGCTGCTTTGACACAGTAGTTTATTTAATTGGCCGACACTGGCAATATGCGTTAGACAACGTAGTTAAATGTTATATTTGAACTAGAAACATTTAGGTAACCAGTTAAGGTTATATCAGCAGGCAAGCTTTGCATCGTGATGGCCTCTGGATTGTTGTAGCCACCATATGTACGTTTTTCTTTTACATGTGGGCCCCATTTTCAACCTCTTCTATTTTCAGGGTCACCGTCTGAATCCAGGCGTAATCTATGTTGGACACCTTCCCGTTGGTCTATTCGAGTCTCAACTGAAATCATACTTTCAACAGTTTGGAACAGTTGTAAGATTACGGCTTGCGAGGAGTAAAAAGGTAGGCATTACATATTTAAACTTTATTTGATTGCTAACTGACTGACTAAATCAAGACCGTGATGTGGCAATTGCAAGTAACCTACTTTGATATAGGAATAGCATCATGTACGAATTGTCTTACAATACTGAATGTGCCATGCTCAAACTTTGGCCTACTGGCACAGATGAAAATTGCCTCAGGTCTATTAGTAGCCTGAGGTGAGATAACTGTGCCTAAAGTATACTGGTTCATTAAGCTTATTGCCTGTTATTATTGTGACAGAGCGATAAAACCCTTGTTCCCACATTTGCTCTTTTTTACGCTCAAGTCTGATATAAGACGCCATTTGTAAATGGTTTTCATCAGAATACACTTGTTTATATCATAATACCTCAACAACATTCTTGCTCTCAGACAGGTGGGAGCAAAGGCTATGCATTTGTCGAGTTTGACTGTGATGAAGTGGCCAAGATTGTTGCAGAGACCATGAACAACTACCTTATGGGAGAAAGACTGATCAAAGGTAAGTTACTTATAGATTCCAATGCTGCTTTCAGCTCCTGTGAGCTGTCTCTTAGGCCCCAGATTTAGACCCTAGTCCTAAAATCAATAACGTCTTATTTTCACTGTCTCTCCCTCTACCAGCTCACGTGGTCCCCCCTGAAAAGGTGCATGAGAAGCTGTTTGTGGGCTCCCAGAGAGAGTTTAAGAAGCCAAAGCAGCCATCTGTGGCTCGCTATAACCAGAAGCACACTCCAGAGAGAGTGACCAAGATGGCAGAGACGCTCCTGAAGAAGGAGACCCAGCTTCGCAAGAGACTGGCGGAGAAGGGCATAGAGTACGACTTCCCTGGATTTGTAAGTCTTGATATCATACAGCCTATTTAGAAAGAGTTTTTATACATGGCATTGTCATTTTTAAATATTTTTTTATATTGGAATGTAACTGTCTGGGAATGACATGGTGCTCAATCTTCTTTTTTTTAAACAGGCTGCCCAAGTGCCACCAAAGAAAAAGTCCACAGAAATGAATGCATCCACATGTAGTGAGGTAAAAGAAAATCTTAATGTCACACCTGGCATTATCATTCTTATTTTGTAATTGTTGTGGAATTGTTTGTTGTCTTGCTTTTTGCCACATTCCTGGCACAGACTGAAAATTACCTCAGGCATATTTGTGGCCTGAGGTTAGATAACTGTGCCAACAGTAATGTGGTGCATTAAGCTTATTGCCTGTTACGTCAATGACAGAGTGATAAAACCCATGTGCCCACACTTATTCTGTTGAATAGTAATGAATGTGTTCAGAGTAAACAAATAGTTGCATGCTGCCTTTGATACAAATGAAGATTGTTGTAACAACTACACTGTCCGATACAATGGTTTACTTCTGTCAAGTTTGTCATAGCCCTCTGTCTCCTTCTGTTTGCACTCTGATCAATATTTGACAACTTTCTTCTCTGGCCAGGACACCACCCCAGTCTGCACCCCGTCTTTCATGGAAAGGAGGAAGTCCGCAAGGGTTACAGATGACGATGTAGATGACGAGATCGTCATCAACGCCACCCCTGCTCCCAAGTCTAGAGTCAGGGACGAAGGCGAGGAGGACCAGGAGGAGGACGACTCCTCAGAGGAGGGAGATTACGAGCACGCAGATGGCGAGGAGCCCTCAGAAGGCAACGAGGCGCCCGCAGAGGAGGAAGGAGCACAGTAGTGTGAACGCAACATTGATGGACGGTTTCCTCCTTGAATTGCTTTGCATTTAAAAGCAGTCGTTTGTACATAATAATCAGAACTCTTGTGTATGATACACAGCAGGTGTCTGGTCAGATTAAATTGATGTTGGTGGACAGTGGAACACGAGTGTCTTTGTTGTCATCTCAAAGACTGCATTGTTTCAATATGTGGAGATGCAATAGGTTTGCAACTGCAAAGGTTTTCTGACGTTTTTGTATCAGGTGACCCTGAAATGGGCCACACCCTGATGGTAGAATAATCCAAGCATGACTGCCATACAAGTGTTTGTTCTAGCGCTGATTGATGGTTGTCTGAGGGTCCTTTATCATTATGAATTGTCAAAAATATGCCGAATCTGTAATTAAAGTAAATGGCCTCAGTAGAATTTGTCACTACTTTCATGTTATGAGCTACAAATGGGGATGTTTATTTCTGTCATCCTCCACTAGATGTCATTGCTCACTAAGTGTTGGGGAATGGGTCTGAAACCTAGGTAGGGCTGTGCCCCTGTTCTTTGGCATCATTGGTTATTGTAGGGCATTTACAAAAGTGCATGTCAAAGGGGGTAATATAGGCATATGTAATTTATATGGTATCACTTCTTGGTTTTAATTTTAAATATACATCACTGACAGGTGTTCCAAGTCCTTTGTCGTGTATAGTGATGGTTAAAGATGTTGAACATTAAATTCAGCAATTCAGTGTTTGTTACATAGACAATTATATCATTCATGAAAGCTCTACTGTTCATATGAATGCGACAATTTCCACAAGTATCAACATTTCTCTTTTCAAGACAGCGCATGCGCAGCACAATCCCATTCTTGTCCTAGTTGCAACAGCATTCCGGGTGGAGAGGAACCTCGATGCTCTTGTAAATGTCTCTTGTCGATAATATTTATTAATATCTCGGACTATATATACGATTTATATCTGAGCAGGCTGTGGTAAGTACACATTTGATCAATGTCATAACTAGCAAATTTTGGAAAATGTATCCTAATTTCTTTTGTGGTGAGGAAGGTGTGACTGCACTGACGTTCAACCAGCTCGCTAAGCTTTGAGCTATTCGTTTTGGATGAGCTGGGTTACAAGCGTCCGTCATGTGGGTCTGGCTATGGCACTGTAAATCTGTACACCTGAGTTGTGAGCAGCATAGAGCATAGTTTTTGATTTTTCCCAGACTCCCTGCCATTGGTCCCAAACACAATGTACAGTTCATAAAATAGTATTCCTGAATCCTGACAAAAACTAAGGTTTCCCCTCGTCAATGTCTTAGCAATGGGTGTGTAAATACTGTACAAGCTATGTCGTCCATGTACGTGCACTCTTTATGTCACCGGTTAGAATTATTTTGTCGTTTTGATGCTCAGTAAGCAGAAAAGATCTGGAAATATTGTTGACGGCGGTATCCCGGTGCACCGCGGGGCGGTCTGTTTGCGATGGTACAGTATAGTATAGTCCTTAAATATAGTGGGGCTAACGTTAGAATTAAAGAGTAGTTTTTAGCATTTGATGAACACTAATTTACAATCCTAATATAGACAATAACGCGTTGGCTAAATTATTACATTTGAGCTGTCATTGTACGGATAGCTTTTCCTTATAGGTAGCGAGCCTACCATTACCAAGAAAAGGTATTGCAACGACAGGCGATGTGACTGCCGACACAAAGCACACAAGCTAGCTAGCCACTAGTAGCCACTAGCTACTGTGCTGTAGCGTTTGCGGCTGATGAATAGGGCATCTCCAGTTCATGAAAGCATTGATGCTTATTCAAAAGATTGCTTATATCTATCTTACATAACATATATGTGATTCCCAATGTATTAGTACAGTGACATGTAAAATTGAAAAGTCGGAACAGGTCATTTTTGCACTTCTTTTGAACATTTCCTAGCCAACTGTCATACAAATGATGCCCCACCACACATCTAGCCGACTAGGCCTATAGCTTTGGCCTATAAACTGACCTGATTTGGCAATGACAATGAAGTGAATGGTTTCCAGATAGAGACAATAACTTCATTATAATCACATCCAGGAGAGGGGACTTTAAAAGAAAATAAACATCAGTAACATTTGAAAAAAAATCATGTGATGTTGCTGAAGGGATCCCCTGACGTTTGTTTCCATGGCAGCAGTGGGGTTGGTGGGATGAAGCTACATTTTGAACTGAGACTGAGAGGGAATGGAGGCATTTTATTAACATTTACCCGTCTTTTGACCCCCAGAGTCTCCCAGGAACAACTCAGGAACAGTGAGTTATGAATCTCCACCTGACTACACCCACCCTCGTCGTCTCCAGTTACTGTATCACCCGCCACCGCAGCACTGACTACCAACGCCAAGGCTGGCACTAGCGGCCTGGCTTCGACTTGATCCACACAAAGAAGAAAAAAAAAAACTGAAAGGAGAGAGAGAGAGAGAGAGAGAGAGAGAGAGAGAGAGAGAGAGAGAAGAAAACCCTCCCCAGCTGCTGTCCAGACACACATGCTGCATTGCTCCCATACCCAAGCCTGCATCCCAGTGGCCTGGCCTCCTGCTAGCTCTTGGCACCAATAGGGAAGGCCTACACTACAGGATATAAATATATCCAGTGTGTACTTCAGTGTTTTTCTTTCCCCTCGCGCCCCCCCCTCCCGCCCCCGCACCCCCCCTCCCCGAGTCACCCTCACGCCCAGAGGGTTACACACCCCGTTACCTGTCGCCTCCTGCTTCTCTGAATAGTGGAAGTGATTGGCTGGACGGGGCTGAGCCAGAGGCAAACTGAGAGAGAGGGGCAGAGCTAAGCAATGGAGCCCAATATGGAGTACTGTCTTGCTCAGGTGCTGCAGAAGGACATGGGTCGCAGGCTGCAGGTCGGCCAGGAGCTCATCGACTACATATCTGACAGGGACAAGTCACATGACCTGGATCAGGACCAATCAGACCTGGACAAGATGGTGGATGGCATCGCTACCACCTGGGTCAACTGTAGCAACTTCAAGGTAATATACTGTACTACAACATTCTCACAAATAGGCACAGAGCAAAGCTTTGGTAGGCTAGAAAAGTATAGCCTGGCCTAATAGAACTAGATTCAAGAAAGTAGGAAATATGCCCATAGAACAAGTGAAATGGGTAATCCTACATCGGTCCATTGCAGTGTAAAATGTGCCTTTCTCTGTATTATTTTCCCTGCTCTTGGTATCATCATGTGTGGAGAGAGTTTTAGGCTACGTTGACTGAAAGACTGTTGTGTTGGATTAGTCATTGTCCACCTCTTCCTGACTGGCAGACAGACAGACAAGCCCCTTTTTTGGATTTGTCTTCAGGCTGTTCTCTTGTTGCCGGGCCTTAGACTGAAATTGAATCGATTCTGTGATAGTGTTCCAGCTTGGCTGTGATGGCTAGTTGAGGTCACTCGAGGTTTGTCATGTCAAGCAAGGTACCAGCTGTGTCTTGTCCTATTTCAGAACTGTTGTGTTTCGTGAATGTTAGGCTCGGCTATATTTTGGAATATAATCTAGGCTAGGATTCCAGCTTTGCTTAGGCTATCTGACTGGGATGACATCAACACAGCCCTTGTTCTACTTTACAGTTGGTTATCATCTCTGCTTGTCTGTCCTCCCATATCATATTGCTTTTTGGTTTAGTGTGGTGATTGGCATCTTTTTGAGAAGTCTATGCAGGCTCAAAGATCTCTTATCTGGACAAAGCCATACTTGCCCTGCTTAGCTCATTTCTGGTCTCAGTATCCTTCTGCAATAGGAAGAGGGAGAGAGAGAGTTATTTTTTTTATTAGAGCTGCCCTCATTACTGTTCAATGTGAGGCCTGGAAAGGTCAGATCTGGGGACAGCACTGTGTTGGATGTCCCTTCATTTGGACTTTAATGATCCAAAAAGGTTTGTGCCCTGAAATGACCTGTCAGCCTCGGTCTCGAGTGATAGGGCCATGATTCCCAACCCTGGATCGATTCAGTAAACTTCAAACACATCCCAGGGTGGACAGGCAGCCAATCACATCAGGGGATGTGGGCCTCTTTGGGCCTCTCTCCCTTGTGTAAAGGTCAGGTGAGCCTGTCAGTCAATCGAACGGACCCCCGTGAGTCTCCAGGGTGTGGCCGGGGGACTGTCTCTGATGGTGGGCCTGCCACTGGAGGGTCAGGGCGGGCGTCTGGACTGGAGGCAGACTGCGGCAGCCACATGGCTGCTGAGGATACTAATGTGGAAAGTATGTGGGGGAGGGGTGCGAGGAGAGAGAGAAAGGGAGAGGGAGGGAGGGAGAGAGGGAGAGGGAGAGAGAGAAGGAGAGAGGGAGAGAGGGAGAGGGAGTGAAATGTGGAGTATTGAAACCTTTTTCCCCATAGATGGAGGTTCTGGGGAGATGCCAGTGAGAATGCAAGTGTCAGTGATGTGAAGGTTTTACGCTCGACACGTCAATCCTAGTAGTCTGGTGTTACGTACAAACTATAACGTGGACCTTTGAATTACGATCCATAAAGTCCACCATGTTGTCCGGTGATTGTCACCACTAAGCTTTTAATGGAGTGACGTGTGAGACACTGCTGTAGTATTTAATCCTTTCTTTGGCGCACTGTCACATTAAAGACTGGTGCCATGCCACAGTGAGAGCCGACTCACGCTGGACAATGAGCGCCTGTCCTGCCCTCCCAGAAAGGACCTCATGATTCATACATGAACCAACGACACGGGCCCCTAACAACTGGTCTGTGTGGTAATGGTTATTGATGTTCCCTCCATCTCACAGGTCTTTGCATAGATTTCTCCTTCTTTCTCTCTCTCTCTCTCTCTCTCTCTCTCTCTCTCTCTCTCTCTCTCTCTCTCTCTCTCTCTCTCTCTCTCTCTCTCTCTCTCTCTCTCTCTCTCTCTCTCTCTCTCTCTCTCTCTCTCTCTCTCTTTTTCTCCTTTCTCTCATTCCTCTCCTTCCTTGCTAGATTGTTGACTGTTGGTTTGAGTCAGCAGGGCTTTAAAGCAACATGAGCATGTAACGGTTGGCCTAACGATGGGCTAATTGTACAGGTGTGTCTCCTATTGAAGTCACACCCGTGTTGAAAGGTGCATTTCAAAGGCATAATAGTCATTATAACTAAACCAAGGGCATCTCCAGGCATGATTTGGCTGTTTGTGTTTGGTGAGGGGGAGGGAGGGGGTTATATTATGCCTGTCGGAACAGAAAAAGTTTGTATTCATCCTGCCTTTGTGGTGTGCTTCTCTCTATCTATGCAGCACAACGCACCGCCAAAGCTTGGTTACACCTACAGCACCTCTGTCCCCCATGTCCCCATGTTTTAAGAAAAAAAAGAAACTCTTATATTGCAGTGTTGTCCCAGGTCAAACTGGCTCTGGTGCTGTCCAAACCCATCAGGGTCAGCCATCACTTTGCCTCCGCCTCTCGCTGCGTTGCTGACAGCTCTGCAGGCTCCTCAGCCCTCCTCTACGTGTCTAGTACCAGAGGCTTGGCAGAGCCTGTGCTCCTGGTGGAGGGGCCGTCACCAGGGCAGAGAGGGTGGCTGACTAGTCCCCCCCCCCCCCCCCCCCCCATGCTGAGAGCTGTTGCTGCTGTGGCACTCAGCTCCTCTGGCAGTGCACTATTCTGCCTCTAAGCAGATTAAATAGCAAGTATGCTGTGCAAAGGGATAACCAGGATGAGGACTGGCTGAAAAGTAGGCCCTGTTTATGACTGGCTTGTTTTCTGGCTTGCGGGCTGTTTTGGTTTTCTGGCTTGGCTGGCTTCTTGTGTGCCCTCTTAAGTGTAGGCCTTAAAGGGCCCCAGGACAGGAACACTGCAGTGCCTCCATAAAGAAATCGTCTTGTGGTGTTTCTGTGTTAACAGAGGGTAAACTTATCTAAAAAACAGGGAATGTAGAGCCATCCCCCTCAGTTGAATGGAATAGAATGTAGAGAGGAAGCTAGGGTATTCTGCCGGGCCTGTAGACAATGGCTTGCTCGATGTGTTGCAAAGTCCTCAGTCCGACGATGAGGTTACTTTGAAGTAACCTCATCGTAATCTCAAGGCAAATGTTTCACCAGGCAGCGGGCCAGTAAAGCCTGGCCCTGCATCTCTGCAGACTGTGACGACCCACATCCTGCCGGTGTCCACTGCCCTGCCTTACTTGTCCATCTCCTCTGCACAGGTTCACCCTCTGGAGGTGAAGTCTCTCATCGCCTCCCCGGTTGGAGTGACAGCGACAGAGCGGGCACAGGCCCCTCTGACCTCCAAATCCCGCACTAATTCTCCCACCTTAATAGACCTCGCAGGGCTGGAGCACAGGGGCTTTCTTCATCCACGTGGTACGACGCACAGCTGTGAGCACCTCCTCTGCCTGGGCGGTGGAGGTTGGCTGAGTTCTTGGCGGAGGGAGTGGAGCAGGGGGGAAGGAAGGGACACACAGGGGAGGACTCCAGCTTGGAGTCGCAGCGCCCCTGGGTCATGTCCACCGACGGAGGGACTTTGTTCCCCTTCTCAAGCCGGAACACAAACAAACGTTAAACGTTAATCCGAAATGGTGATCACTGACCCCTTCCGAGAGATGGGCCCGGGCGGAGGGAGGTGGAGGGGGAAGACCACACGGGCCCTCCACGATCCTCCGCTCCTGCAGTGTGGTGTTTATTCAAGTCAGACAGCCGCTGCACTGTCAACGGCTGTGGGAGTGTGCTATGAGGGGGCACAAGGCCTTAGTCACTAATGTTTACACACACACTCCTGTGTGTGTGTGTGTGTGTGTGTGTGTGTGTGTGTGTGTGTGTGAGAGAGAGAGAGAGCCTGAGAGGCCTTGTGCACACCGTCAGAGCCTCAGGGAGAACCTTGGCACTATTACAAGGTCTCTCTCCTCACCACCTACCCTTGCTACTAACTCTCCAACCTCGATATACCTCTTATTCTGTTCACCAGCATCACATTTTCGATGCTGAACTCTCTCCCGCCCTGGGTGTGTGTCTGTAGGAGACAGCCCCTAATGCGTCCCATTACTCAGCATGCTGGACACACACACACATACACATTTCCTCCGCAAGTGTGTGCAGTTTTCCTCCATGCCGGTGTGAGCGCTGTGCGGGTTATCGCGGAGCTGGGTGATGGTGTGTGTGTGTGTGTGCGCGCGCGTCGAGCATGCGCTGTCGCGAGGAGGGGAGCTCCAGCGAGAGCACCGCCAAGCTGGCAGCAGGAGCGCGCCATGATGGAGATGATGCAGGCAGAGGGGGAGAGGGAGGAGAGGAGGAGGGAGGAGGGAGGAGGAGGAAGGGCGTCGCCCCACAGGAAGGATGGGGAGAGAGGAGGATGGAGAGGACAGAGAGGGAGAGGACTGGTGCCTGTTCAGATGATATGCTGCTGGTTTGGTTAGCGGGGCTCTCTCATCTGACTGGTTGCTCTCTCTCTCTCTCTTTTTAACCCCGTCCCAATCAGCAGAGAGAACACAACCAGTCCTTGTCATGATCCCTTTGT
This sequence comes from Osmerus eperlanus, assembly GCF_963692335.1. NCBI lineage: Eukaryota > Metazoa > Chordata > Actinopteri > Osmeriformes > Osmeridae > Osmerus > Osmerus eperlanus. The sequence continues at coordinate 7,705,546 of NC_085020.1, forward strand.
TTAATGTGTTTTGTATTAATCCCAGTGCTGTCTCATCATCTCTTGTCGGTTTACTGTGCCTCTCTCTGGCCCGACAGTCATAATCTGATCTGTTATTTAATCCGAGTGATATGCTGAGTTAGGCAACATTTCCCATGAGCGGGATTGAGCACATCTCCCAATCCTGTTCCTTCCTAGGTCCTAGTTATCCTCCTCCGACATGACGTTTTATCTAACTGCTTTTGACAAGGCAGATATGCTTTGGGTCTGTACTGTACCTTGGAGTTGCAGTTTATTATGGAACTGGAAGATCATATTTTGGCTCACTGTGAGCTCTTCGTTCCCCAGAAAGACAAACCCACACGTCTAGGGTCAGGAGAGAGCCTTTCATCTCTCAGAGTTCAACTGCATTCACGACTGTGACTCACAATAAGCTTGGATGACCATCTTATACAACTTCCTACTTTGACTCAGCAGTAACTAGGCCTGAGAGTACTACAGGTTATTTACTGCAGGTGTTTTATAACGGCTCGACAGTAAGAAACATTCATTGTATTTTTTTTACGTTGACATCGGATTATGGGCGTCCAGTCTCTTTTGATGGGGAACCAAACCACAGAGATGGTTTTGTACTAAATCTGTGTATGTGTATGTCTTGAAACCTGGGGGTGTGGTCTTGTGAGTCAAAGTAGGTCTTCTTGAACAACAGGCCTGCATTGTGTGTGTATGTGTAGGCCTCAGGCCTTTCTGTTGCTTATGTAAGGACTAGCTATCAAAGTACTCCTGGTCATTGTCCCCACACTGGTCCTTTTCTCTCTAGCAAGTCAAAACGTACCATAAATAACAGATAACATATCCCGCCAGAAATACCTTGTCATGTTTGCTTGGATAACACTATCGGTCATTTAATAGATGGTGGAATGTTTTCATATTTCTTCTATTCATTTTTTTTGGTAGTCCTGCTAAAGGACACGTGAATCACAAGCTGTTGTAACAACAGGCAGCAGTTTCACTTTGATGTGGTGCTTTCCCTTTCTCTCTTTCTGAGAAAGTACACTGGTTTACGACTCAACAGGCAAGGTCAACACCAGGACTTCAGTCAATCAGGCAAACACATCTGACAAGGGGCAGGCAGGGGGGTCCAAGGTCTAGAAAGCAGACAAGCAGGGTCGAGAACAGGTAGGTCTGGAAAGAAGAATGCTGGAAGTAGGCCTAAAGAATGCGAGACCCCCCCCCCCCCACAAACACACACAAAACAGTTGTAGACTGAGAACAAAGGGAAGGAGGACTTGCACATAAACTGAGGGGCTGGTGAGGCACTGAGCTGCAGGTGAGGACATGGGGGGGGGGGGGGGACGGGGGACAACCAAATGAGGTGACTGCATGGCAAGAGGGAGTGGCAGGTCCTGAAATGAGTTTTAGTGACATGGTATGAAACCCAAATCCCAGGTGAAATGAACGAAGAGCTAGTGAGGCCAGTTCCAATGGCTCTCCTGTGTGCGAAGCAAACACACGCCGCTGAAACCTGTCAGGCCTCTGAGGAGAGCCCTCCTTCAGAAACAGGGTTACATCATACCAGTGTTGCTGAGGCCTGTGTGTGTGTGTGTCTTGGCCTCAGGCCTTTTTTTGTCCCTGGTAGCCCAAGGCCTGGTCGTCCCTCTCCTTGTGATGTGGCCAACCGTCCTCTAACCCCATAGATGTGCCCGCTAGCTGGCTGGCGGGCTGGCAGCCCACAGAAACCTGCTCCGTCACTCACAGTGGAGAAGGGCTTGTGTCTGTAATGTCAATTCTGTTCCACTGCCAAGCCCAGTGATGGCTGCTGCCTCCAGGCAAGGATGGAAGGAGCGAATCATGCAGACGGGGAGGACAGGGGATCAGGGAGAGAAGGAAATAATAAGGATGGATGGAAGGAAGGAAGACCAGGACCCTTAATGTTGACAGAAGAGAGATCGACTGCACGCACAGCAAGCAGGCCATTAAGCCTTCCCCTCTCCACCTGCTGGACTGTGGAGAAGCGTGGAGAGAACCGTGGAGAGAAGCGTGGAGAGAACCGGCGTGTCTACTTTGTGGGATTGTCTTTTTCTCACGGTGGAGCCTGATAAAGCAACGGTAATCCAGTCAGCCGGTCCGTGCGGCGACACTGCAGATCCCCAGGGAGCTCATCTCCTTCCAGACCCGCTCAGGTTGGCTTAGTTATGCATTAGCATGCGGCTGAGGTGGATCATGCAGCACCGAAGATGAGTCTGTTGTTCTGGCTGCTGTTGAGATCTCCACTATGGGGAAGTTCTCCAGAGAACACTACTGTGGTTGGTGACATGGTTCCATACCACAACATGGGATGAAAGGTGCTATGCTGTGACTATTAGGTGGCCGGTTTATGTCTCATAACAGTGATAGATAAGATAGCAATGTTTGTTATTGTATCGGTGTTGCTCGCTGCAGTAGTGGTTAATTAGTCACCACAGGACATTGCCCGTTGTGGTAAACAGACTATCTCGGGATGCAGGCATCGTTTTAAACAATGCCCTCCTTTTATCAACATCAAATTCAAGATAGGCCACGGAACAAGCATTCAGCCAATCCTAACAATCACAGCTACACCAGCGAGTTACTGTATTTCAGCAGTGAAATGTACTCCGTCTGAATACACGAGCCCGGATTGTTCCCAGTTGGCCTGGAATTCCAGGCCTCTGTCTCAAATCTCCCCGGTTTGACCTTTGACCTGTCCATATTTCATCTGAGCAAGAATGCGGTCAACCTACGTTCTCCACGACCCACTCCTGGAATCACCATGCTGTGTCTAAGAATGTACAGAAATCGTAACGGGGATCTACTGTGCTGTCAGTTCTCAGTCCCAGGGTGAGAGCATGGGAGCTAGATCCAGTTCTGGAATCGAGGGTGAATTTCAAACCGACCGAGGTCTCGTCTTCACGCATATTTCTCTTCTCCAGCTACTGACCCCCTGCTAGCAGGCTCTTAGTGGAAGGAATGGCTGCACCATGTTTGGCCTCTCCGAGACTTGCTTAATCCGACCCATCTAAAACACACAGGGATTACAAAGGGAACTAGAGAGGGTACAATTTCTGGGGAAATTGTAGGGTGTGCTTGCTTGCGTCGGTTGCACAGGGGTCCGTTTAATGACATTTTTACAACTGATATTTCTGTATTTTATATAAAAATGCATACTTATTATTTATAAAGATTACATAGATTTAAAAGCATTTTTTTTTGCTGCTCATTTACAACTGAAAATACGAGTGAAGTGTAGAATGAAATGGATGTCTTCTCATTTCCCCTGCAAGAGGCAGCCTCATCATTGAATCAAAACGAATAAATTTGGCAGACCGGTGTACAAATTGACCTAATCTCTATGACTTAAACGTCCTTTTAAGTTTTTCCCTTCTCGTGATATTTTCATGCATTTAGCCTACTCATTGCATTCATTCATTAATAAAGGACCCCCTTTGAAGATTATTCTACGACGTTACCGGCAGTAGAAGATGGAATCGCGATTCAAGCAGTACCATCTGTTAACTGAAAATATGCACCCCAAAACGTAAATAAGCTTGACATGTATTTAGTGGAAAATCGCTCATTCATAAAAAGCTCACTGGTAGCGATCATTGTCAGTAACAACGCAAAATGCGATATAGCCCTGTGTGGAGAAGCTGCCCCGGTAAATTGTACTACTACGGTACAGTACTAGACTAGCGTTAATGCTGTGTTCGTCTCGGTAGCGATTGCGTTGGTTGAATTGGATTTAACGTTCCGTTGTACGGTTTAGGCTGAAATTAATTATTTAGTTAGTAGTTAGATAGACTTTTGATTTAAGTAAGGGGAGTGCCGAACATGTTCTGTCGCCGTTTGACTTCCTACAGCTGTGTAGATGTTTTTGTAGTGTCTCGCGTAGGCTACAGCGTTGCAGTGATACACTGGATTGAAACCACAGGTAATGATAATTTCACCCACAAATCGTTTACTTGTAATCTAATGTCATAATAAATCCTACAACGAAAATGTATATGTGAGGAATGTTTATTTTAACGATTGAAAACAGATACATCATAGACCACTGTAGTATGTGTTGCCCGGGCAACACAGGCTAACGTCATGATGCTAATACTTCAGTGAAATAGTAGACTACTGTTTCCGAAAGTAGATGTACTTCCTTAATAATATCATCTTATATTGTACATTACACATCACAATTGTGTGTCATATCACAAAGTAAAATGAGTAAATAGTTATCACCCTGGCCTCTTTGCTTGTGGGGTTTCTGCTGCTGCCTTGCAGTAAAGCTACAGTTAGCCTAGCTATCCCCCAAGTTAACAGATGCGAAACGAATGTTCTGCCAAAGGTAGTCACGCGTGTTTTCGTGACGTTAGTGACTTAGTGACGTTAGTAACGTCAGTGACTGTGGCTAGCAAATTAGCCACCGTTAGCTTCACTTTTCGCCACAAAAACTTAACTTCAGCCTAAACCATGCAACGGAACGTAAATTCCAATAGAAGCAACTCAATCGCTACCAAGACGAAACTTTTGACACCTACTTTGTCTATGTAGGCCAAATATTGACTGAGTTTTAGGGAAAAAAAAAAAAAAAAAAAAAAAATAATAATATATATGTGAGAGAACAAAGGTTGTGCTCTCGCCGAAGGCTTGAGCACATCCAATGATGGGTCTGGGAGAAGATAGTCAAACATGTGCCAAACAGCACAAAACGAAAAACTAGAGGTGGAAGCCTATGTTTTGCTCCAGTTGTATGGGGAACCTAAGCACCAGTGGATATTCCTGCTACAATGCAGAGAACATGATTGGGAGCCAAACTGGGAGGAATGAGAGTGTGTGTTTGAGTTCACCTCAGAGTTGAGTCAGACAGTCAGACTCAGACAGTTGGGTGCTCTCTGTGACCTGTCCTGTCTGGACAGATATCCTCTCCCAGACATCCCCCCCTGCAGCCCACAGCCAGCTGGCATTAAAAGACCACACACTGAGGCGACAGGGACAATTCCACTGCCCCCCCCCCCCCACCTCGAAAAACTCTCTCTTTCTCTCTCTCTCTGTCTGTCTCTGTGTCTCATGCTCAAACACAGACATGTGGATCCAGCCAGAGGCTTGACTACAGCATAGCGGAGGAAATAGTTGTGTCTCGACCAAAGTGACTGTTCTCATGGTATTGTGTACCGAGTTTTACCACCTTGGTTGTATCCCAGTGGCCAGTGTCCACTCTGACTGTCTGCAGGTAGACTCCCCTCATACTTCCAACAACATTCCTCCTCAGACTAAAATCGAAACAAGGCTTCCCGGTTTCTCCCGGCCACCACACGTATAACTCTGACTCAGAAGCCTAACCCCCGAATGACCCAAACGAGCCCCCGATGACCCCGTGACGTATTTTCTCATCCTTGACTTCCAAATGTCCTCCCTGTCCTGGTTAGTTTGTCTTGAGAGGGGGCTGTCAGAAGCGGCTCTGGCGGCTTGTCTGGTCTCGGCAGACCCTCGTCCTGGAGCAGCCGTCTTGTTGTCCGTCTGGCTCCGGCGGCCATGTTTGTTGCCTTGGTCTCCAGCAGAACACCTGTCTGTCTCGTCGTGGACTGACGCCTCGGGCTGTCCTGGCTGACGGGTCCCGTGGCCTTGCTTCCACCGTGTCTGTGTGTGTGTGTATGTGTGTGTGAGAGAGGGATGGAGAGGGAGGGAGTGAGGGAGGGAGAGGAGGAGGGAGAGAGGGAGAGAAGTGGGGAGGGAATGTGTGTGGTCAGCATTGGCCATTCTGTCCTTAGTCCCAGGTGGGCCAGGCTGTCCCCTGACAGCCCCCCCCACCCCCACACACACACACACTCCCAGCTCTGCTGATGTGGTGTCATTTGCAGTTCCTGACTGCCTGGAGATTAGACTGAAGAGGAGGGGGAGGGGCAGCCTGCCCTGGCCCTGCTAAGCGAAACATCTGCTCCTCCTACTGTTGTGTGTGTGTGCGCGCGCGCGTGTGTGTCTAACTGCGTATAGTGCATGTGTATGTATCTGGAGTCAGATGGCTGAGCGGTGAGGGAGTCGAGCTAGTAATATGAAGGTTGCCAGTTCGATTCCCAGCCGTGCCAAATGACGTTGTGTCCTTGGGCAAGGCACTTCACCCTACTTGCTTCGGGGGGAATGTCCCTGTACTTACTGTAAGTCGCTCTGGATAAGAGCGTCTGCTAAATGACTAAATGTAAATGTATCTCCTTGTTTACTGTCTCTCAATGTAGCTATTGAGGTAATCTCCTGTATAGATTCCTGGGGTATGCTGAAGTTTGTGTTTGCAGTGTGGACAAAAGCCACCCAGCAGTCTAGCTCTTTCAGGGCGTGTCTCTCTCTCCCTCCCCCTCTCCCAGTGCAGTGTGATGGTACGCAGGTTATCCTCCTCAAGCAAAGTTCAACCCTATCCGTGATGCACCGGAGGTTTGAGCGTTTGGATTCCCCCTTTGGCTGCCCCGTGTTAGGTTTCTATTGGGGGGGGGGGGGGGGGTGCTGTGTTCCCTCGACCCTGCTCACATCTCTGATAACCATCAGGCCTGCAGTAGCCTAAGTGGTCCCATGAGCACCTCGGAGACTTTCGGCCGTGGTCCCATGCTGAGTGTTCCCCACCTTCAGGACACGTCTGCAGTCTGACGCCGGGCCCGGGGGCTGAGGTTAGGGTCAGGGGTGAGGCTGAGGCTGAGGAATAGGGACGAGGCTGGGGCTGGTACTGGGCGAGGATGTGTGTTTTGAAATAGCTGCAGCAGTGTCAGGGCTCAACATTAACATTTTTTGGCACTGGCCCCACCGGGCCAGTGGGTTTGAAACTTACTGGCCCCAAGACAATTTTTACTGGCCCCCCTCCAAAAGTTGTAATTTATCATTGTTACAACAAAACAAAAGACTTCTAAGTTGTGTTATTCTGTTAACATGTTTAACCATTTATTAAACACATCCTGGATATAAAAAGAACAACAATGAAATCACATTTCTAGTGATAAAAAATAAAAAGGTAATAGTCAGCAAAACAATTGACTTTTAACCTCAAACATGACGTGCTCTCTTCCCCGCTGACAGCCATCTCTGCACAACTCTGTCAGGCTGAAACTGAAACCTCTGGTCTCTCAATGCTAATATATAAAAGCTTCCATAGCATTTCATCAGTATGATACTAAGTACCCAAGTCGACACCATTCTTCTGCTGCAGTTCAATAGCCTGGGGGAACGAGGTGAACGGCTGGCCCGTCTTAATTACGTGATATGCCGTTGTTATAAATCGTGCAATAACACGATGGGCATCTACATTTAAATTCCTGACCAGCATGGTCAACGGCCTGGAAGATGGATTGTCAACCATCCGCTTAGCTGTCACGCAAACCAGGTGCTGTCTGCTAGCATGGTTGGTCAGGGATTGTTTTCGAAAATTGCCTGTGTAAAAAGATCAATTTTTGTCTGCTTTAGACGGGAACATACGACAGACGACACAGTGCATCTTTGTTCCATAAATAAAAATGCTTCCGTTTGAGCTCGTAGCTCTACTTTGCTGCCATCGTCACTTTATTGTCTCGCGCCAGTTGTTAAAAATGTATCGAGATTAGAGAATTACAATTTGACAACCACTCGTCACTCACTACTCAACTCTTGATTTGCCAACTGTGCGCCCCACAAGCTGAAGTTATTTATGCATTTAGCAAAACATATGAAGGATGTTAACTTTTACAATGCGAATTTTTTTTTCAATCAATAATTTTCAGTGGCCCGATCGGGCCAGTTAGTTGCTAGTTTAACTGTCCCGACGTTACTTTTTACTGGCCCCGGGCCATCGGGCCATCGTTATTGTCGAGCCCTGAGTGTGGAGGCGTGGTGACACACAGGATACAGGGCTCCCTAGCGCTCTAAACACACACACACACACACACACACACACACTCAACGACGCTTATTTAACCCTTGTGTTATCTTCGGGTCATTCTGACCCATCAGTCATTGTGACCCACCGTTGTATTGCGACAACTTTACCGCATACAAAAACAAAGTGAAGCATTTTCTTTTAACCGGTGGGCTGTCTCAGACCCCCCACATTGCGAAGGTTAAAAGAAAATTATTTTTATTTGTTTTTGTATTGGGTAAAATTGGGTAAACACAACGATGGTTCGTTATGAACCTTTGGGTCATGTGACCCGAAGACAGCACGAGGGTTAAAAGCCCTGACCGGCTAAATCTCACCTGACATACAGAGACACAGCAGAGTGCTGGACAGTGTGGCTGAGACTGCAGATTGAGGAAGAACACGCAAACGCACACACACACACACACGGATGCATAGACGTGAGCATTTCCGTATGCACCGTCAGCCCCCTGATAATGGTTGTATCAGGTTGCTGCTTGGTCAGTAGCCTATATAAACAGTGCTGCATTCAGCAGAGGGATACTACTTGCTAGGATACTGAGTAAGGGGGAAGAGGGATACTCTAATGTCTGGCTACATAGCTGGAGGAGAAAGCTTCTATTTCACTGTTTTCACTTCAGGAATTCAAGCAAGAAGATGGGGTGAAAGCATAGTCTGGGTGAACTGGACTGGAAAAACTGTATGTGCGTGTGTGTCTTGTGTATCTCTTGGATGTGTGCTTGAGTGCGTGTCATTGTGTTTTGAATGTGTGTTCACTCTTTTCCTCGACTCCACTCTCCCTTCAGAGTCCTTGTGACTATTGCTGAGTCACCACAGTGCATCACTTCTGGGAAAAACACAACTGTAATATAATATAGCCCCATTACTGTCCCCGAGAACTGGCCTTGCATCAGTCCTGCCCATCCATATCCCTGACTCTAGTCACTGTCTCCAGACCCAGATCTGAACCAAGACCAGCGGCTAACCATGCAGCCTCCCAGGATTAGTGGCTGTGGTGTGGTCCCCTCCTAGGTGGTCATTCTCCTCAATCATTTTTCAGGTCTGTGAGGTCAAGTGAACCAGGTCAGATGGTGAGCTAGTGGAATGAAACACACCCCGGGGCTGAAAACGTGGTTGTGTTTGTCCCGGCTTGCTGGCTCCTCCCCTCCCCCCTCTCGTCTACCTCTGTGCCCAGCTGAGGGCATCTGGGTGGAGTGCGTTGTGTGTGTGTGTGTGTGCATGTGTGTGAAAGAGCGTGCGTAGTGTGTTTACAGATAACAAAGAGAGGGGCTCTACACAAACCTAGAGATGGTGCTTCCTCCTTGTCAATACATGTAAAGTCTGTGTGTGTGTGTTTGTCAGACCACTGACGAAAAGACAAAAGTCTTTCAAAGAATCGACTTTGCCTTGATTTGATTTCTAGGCCCGCCCACGAGAGAGAGAGAGAGAGAGAGAGGTGGGGAAAGAGTGATTTTCCATCACCACTGGAGATGAATAGCAGGTATGTTTCAGTAAATGGCATGTCATTTAGGCCCCTTCAGGAATAAATGCTGCACACTGCTTTCTGGCAGAGCGGCTGGTCAAGGCAGGTCTCTAGCTTGGAATGGGGTTCAAAGCCTCCTTTTGAAGCCATTGTGTTTGGTGGTGAGTCCAGGAAGGAGAAACCAAATCTATTGTCGACTGGTCGACCACAATCTTCCATCACCATTTAGCTGATGTCAACCAGCGCCCCCACGCCCCGGGGTAGAGCAGCAGGGCTGGTTCGTGTTCCACAGGGATCTGCTGTCCTGCAGAGTGGTCTTCATACTGGCCCAGGGACAGTCCCAGGACAGCCTGCGTGAGACAGGGAGGTGGAGGAGGGCTGGACGGGCCCATGCAGGGGAGGAGGGAGGGCTGTGTGTTAGTGTCCTTGATCAGTCACTAGATGTCTGGTCTGGGCCCGGGAGGGTGAGGAGTGGCTCCAGCTGAACCAGCGCTGTCACCATTGTTTACCGCTGATGTGTGAACACCACCTGTCCCCCAGGAATAGACTGATGGATGGACCGGTACCCCGCCTCTCTACCTCCTCTCTCTCCCCCATCCTCTCTCGAGTATCCCTCTCTCTCTGGCCTCTACATGTTTTTGGGTGGCACGTTCAGGTGAACTGTAGTTTGGGCTACCTCTTCTCTCCCTCTCTCTGTTGTCTCTCCCTCCTTGTTGTCTGTGGATATCCTCCTATTGTGGAGATTCTCCTACCGGCCATGGTGTGATGGAGAGGGGCTTTTGAAGGTGTCTGATTGGTCGCCCTCTACCTTTTTGGCTGCAGTCGGGACATCGTAAGAGGATCCACTCAGTGTTCGTCTGTCTCACCCGGGGAGTGGAGCCAGCTTTGGGCCAGGGAGAGGCTGTCGCCGGGCGGATCGAGCAGAGAGGCCCAGTCAGACATACAGATAAACACGCATCTCTGTCCCCAGGGACCATGAGAGAGAGAGAGGGGGGCATTACGGCAGCTATGCATCCCCTATGACCCATCTCACAGCACAACTGTCTGTCTGCCAAGCAGTGGCTACATTCTGTGTGTGTGGTGGTGGAGGTTGTGTGCATTTGAAGGAGAACATTACATTCCACTTACCGTGTGTGAGGACCTCACAGTGGCTCCTTGGTGGACCTCTGCTGGACGGTTGTGAACCAGCCTAATTGTTTTGCAGCCTCTAGTTTCAGGCTTGTCATCAGTGTAATGACTGGAAGTCCCTCTGTGTTGGGAACAAAGGGGCTGGTCTGAGGATTAGTCCCCCAGACATGCCTGCTGCCAGGGCTCCAGTCAGCTTGGACCCAGTCTGAATGGAGGAGATCTGGAGCTGAACTAGAAACCTGATGAAGGAAATTACAGCACACAAGTCTGGGTGAAATGTGTCAATAGTCAGAGGTAGCGACGACATGTCAGCAAAGTGGCTGTTACTCTTTAACAATATCAGGGTTTTCCCAAAAATTGCACCATGGTCTGGACACAATGTCCAGGTGATGCGTAAGTGTTGATATGGTGTTAGCAAGGCTGCTCTCACTTAGCATTCATTGAGCAACTCTACTACCCCATGACAAGGAAAGATGACTGATTGAGGAACAGTTGCCCTACCACTTAGTGTCATTGAGTTTCCAGGTGTCGGTATGACAATTTTCATAAAACGTCTATAGGATTAAAGTCCCAGCGATATAGAGAGATGTTGTGCTTTCATATCCAAAAGGTCCCATAGTGTTATCGTAATCCACTAATCCTGTAGAAGCTGATAAATAGAGAGTTTTACAGTTTACCCACAGTCCTTTGCACACCAAATTTGACTACTGGACCCGGGGGACCAATGGAAAAGGTTGTTCTTATTGTCACTGAATTAAATGACTAATGTAAAAAAAAAAAAAACGAAATATATGAGAACATGTTAAATACATGAATGAAGAACATTTTGAACGACTTTGTTTTGTCTTTCTCCAGGTTGCTTTGCTAGGATTGGATCTTTTATCTGCCTTAGTGACAAGGTTGCAGGACCGCTTTAGGACACACTTGGGAACAGGTAAAGTTGTCATTTATCAATATTAAATATGTCCCAACATAATTCTTTTAGGGGATGATTCCTTTTTTGATTCGTTTCGATCCGAAAGAAAACCACTGTCACTCTTTGTATCAGAGCCAGCTGGAGGAAACCAACCCATCGTTCACACCTTTGAGTTGCGTAAACTCTTCCCTTCTCCCCTCTTTGTCTGCTCTCTCGCCAGCCCTGCCCAGCCTGATAGACCGCCTGGGTGATGCCAAAGACCAAGTCCGCGACCAAGATCAAATCCTGCTGCTGAAGATCATGGAACAAGCTGCAACACCACAGGTACAGTCTGCCGTGCATCCCCAGTCTCACTGTCGACATTCCACCATACAAAACACACACACACACACAAAGGTGCTGCAAATCAAACAAACGCATTACTAAAGTATTGTCAAAGGTTGTATGTGCTAACCAACCCCCCTCCTAAGATTGATACTGACGTTCCTCATGTTTCCGACTCAGCCGGCAGTGGTTGTCAGTGGTTGAGATTCCTGGTGGAAGTCAGGTGGCTGAGCGGTTAGGGAATCGGGCTAGTAATCTGAAGGTGGCCGGTTTTATTCCCGGCCGTGCAAAATGACGTTGTGTCCTTGGGCAAGGCACTTCACCCTACTTGCCTCGGGGGAATGTCCCTGTACTTACTGTAAGTCGCTCTGGATAAGAGCGTCTGCTAAATGACTAAATGTAAATGGAAGTGAAGGGTGACTGGGTTTCTGTCTTGTCTTGCGGTGTGTGTTGTTGTTGTTGCAGTACGTGTGGGACCGAATGCTGGGAGGCTTCAAACACAAGAACAACCGGACCAGAGAAGGAGTTTGCCTCTGCCTCATCTCTACGCTTAACATGTAAGCGCCTCCGGACAGCTCCGGTGGTTGGTGTATCCACCGTGGCATCGTCCGTCGAACTACTTTCAAAAGTTGGATCGTAACGTTGTGGACGACACCACGCGGATAAGCATATTTAGGGGATTAGGAATGATGGGGAGTGATGGCTATTCAATTGTTTCTCTCTCTTTTTCTCAAAAGGTATGGGGCGCAAGGCTTGACCCTCAGTAAAATCGTCCCCCACATCTGTAATCTGCTCGGAGACCCTACCAGTCAGGTAAGCTCTGATTGGCTGTGGTTCACCCTTCTGGGATGACTCAGTAGGGCTGCTTGGAAGGGAGGGAGATCTTCAGACACAAAGGGGATGACTACTGCAGCATTCCACAGGGGGGACATGATCCCCCCCTAGTGGCAGCCGTGAGAAATACACCCTCCCTGTAGAGAGCCCTCTGCTGGTACAATCATGGTTCTGTGGGAGGGCGTATGGAGTGTTTGGGAGCATAGTAAACATTACAGCTTGTGTCAACTGTTTCTGTTGAAAAAAAAATCGCCTGGTGTTTGTACGTGCCGAGGGTCAGTTTGTCTTTAGTACTGTCAGTAGGATCATGCGATGTCACAGGTATAGCGTGATCCCAGGCTGCAGGGGCCACGCCCAGAGAGGAGCGCGTGTTGACCCGCGTGTTGACCCGCGTGTTAACCTGCGTGTGCATGTGTGTGCAGGTGAGAGACGGGGCCATGGCCTGCTTGGTGGAGATCTACAGACACGTGGGGGAGAGGGTGAGGATGGACCTCAGCAAGAAGGGCCTGCCCCAGTCACGGTACGTCCCTCCCCGCTCTCCCTCTCACTCACCCGGTGTCGGCCGCCCTTCATCCACGGCACAGCACGTCTTTTAGGACACCTCCTTCGCTCTCAGCACCTGCTACTTGCTCTCTCTCTCTTCTATCCTTCCTTCCACTCTTTCATCGTCCCACTAACCCCCCCCTCCCCCCACCCTCCTTCATTCTCTCTCCCGGCCCCCTCCCCCCCCCCCCCCCCTTCTGCCTTTCCAGTGTAAAATGGGTCAGGTAGATTTAATGAGGGCGCTGACGTTCGATCCACGCGACTCCCTCCACGTCGGAGGGGGGGGGGGGGGGGGTTAGGGGTGTTACGATCCATGGAAAAAGCCACGAGTAAGCAGATCGTGCCGTGTCTGCGTGTTCCTGGGTGCATATTTGGGGCAAGCCCATCAGCTTGTGGCCCTCCGCAGCAGCTGGTGTTCACCACAGAGGAGGGAACGCTGTACTGCAGGAGGAGGCGGAGGACGCGCCTCCTCACGGCATAGCCCACTAACTCATCCAAGAGCTTTCATCTTTCCCCCTTGTCTTGCTTCGAAAATTGAGAGGCACGGGGGAAATAACAGGTGAAGGTTTCGTCGTGGCGGACAGAGTAACAGAAAGTTAGTGGGCTATGACAGATGGGGCCGGTGATGAGTCAGCGTCCAGCTAGCTGTCGTTGGAAAGGGAGAAGCACCCGACATTTTTGCGTGTGTTGTTTCCATTTGAGGCCTAATGGGAACATCTGTTCCGGGGGCGGGCACTCGGGGACATCTGTGTCTCTGGTCACGCCCCTCTGCTCGCAACCACTTTACGGCCATGCCCACAGGCCGCTACGTGCTAAGCACTCTGGGAAGGGAGAAGGAGTCGGCCCCCAGATCCTAGATGGCTTCCTCTCACTCCACTTCGTGACTCGGCCTCGTGGTTGTTCTTGATTGCTTTCTGTAGCCTGTCCTCTTCTTAGTCATCTTCCCGCACTGCCTGCCGGTGCTTGTCCCACTCGTTCTAATGATGCTGTGGGTGTATGATGCTGTGGGTGTATGATGCTGTGGGTGGTGTCGTCATCAAATGGTTTCTCAAAAGAGCCTAGAGTTGTAGCGGCGGATTTCGAACGCAGATTCCAGTCTAAGCTCATTAGTGCCCCCCATCAGGAGCTCCGATTGGTTTGGTCTGGGGCCCCCGAGCAATGGGTTCGGCCTGGGATTGTGGTCTGTCACATTGGGGCTGAGGGGAGGGGAGGGGGTGGTGGTTGGGGTTGGTGTGCGTACTCTGCTCTGTATCCACCTGTGTCTTCCCTCAGTGGCCCAGCTCCTAATCCAGTTAGCCAAAGAGATTTATGAGCAATTAAAATGGCGATTAGTGAGATCAAGTTAAACACGTAAGTCCTCATATCCATATGGTCTTATGGCCAACTCTCTGCCAGTTCCTGGAAGAGCCCTCTGTGATTGGTGGGACAAAGATTGAAATAGATCCAAGCCTCTGGATCTGGATATCATTTCTATGTGATTTGAATGTTGCATAAACGGTGAGAGAATGCAATCCTATTTCAGCTGTTTAACCAACTCAGAAAAGGGGGGTTGGGAATGTCAGCTTAAAACGGCTTGCGAGGCCCATTGTGTACTCCCACATGATGGGAGCTGTGAATACAGAATGTCTGAAAATGCATTAGCATTAGACAAGTTCCTGTTAGCCCATCACCACTTTTGACTTCATTTACAAGTCAAAGAGGCACTGCAGACTCCCTCGAGGGACGTGGTGGGATTCGCTGAAGAGAATTACATCTACAAAGCATTCTCCAGTGTTTGACTTCAAACAGTCGATCAAACTGTATCAGTGGCATGTTGATGAAGGGGGCTCTGTATCTTGGCTGGGGTTTAGACACTAACATTTGAGTTTACAAATGACAATAACCTCAGACGTGGCTCCGAAGACTTTCCATCTTATTGTCAAGCAGTATGTTAGCCAGAGGGCCACCCGATCACTGACGGATAGATCTAGAAACTTCCCATTCATTCTGTGCACAGTTATGAGGAGATGGGTGTATGGAGACAGTAAGATAGGGGAGACAGCCCCAGGCCTACAGGGATGCTGTCATACACTGTGTTCTGAGGCCTGGAGGACACACTTTTATGCCCGCTGGAACACCCCGACTTGTGCTTAGACTTCCTTTCAGTGGATATGTTTCCTTTCCCCGGCCCCTCCCAGGGTTTGGGGAGGATGTGTGCGGTATGAATCTGCTGTATTTGAGACCTGGTCGTCCCTCCTTTGGGGGTGGGGGGGTGGGGGTGGAGGGGGAGGGGGGTGTCATCGTAGGCATCATCCATCTCATTCATCTTCCTGTCTCCGAAACGTCCTCTCCCGTTGCCTAAACGTCCCTCTCTTCCCTCTGCTTCCTGTTGCAGGTTGAACGTCATCTTCAGCAAGTTTGACGAAGTCCAAAGATCTGGGAACATGATTCCTTCCTCAGGCTCAGGTGAGTGGTCCGCATGACACGTGTCACCAGGGGCATTCTGGGTCCTGGCCCCGGCTCACGTCGTATGGCCCTACGAGCTTTAGTTTGTACCTTGCTGGATTGTCTGCACCTGGATTGTCTGCACCACAAAAGAACAGAATGTGGCTGGCTGGCTGGCCGGCCGGCCGGCCTCAGTGGATCTGAGTCGTGAGTCATCCGGAGAGAGGGCAGATGGGTACAGATCTGCTTTTTCCTGCCTCGTGAGATTTGGGCACTCTCTCAAGTATTTAGGCATATTTCTCCTTTGGATGAGGGAATTAGAAAGAGCAGCTGCATCTTTCTTTCTAATGTGTATAGGAACGAAAGAGAGAGAGAGAGAGAGAGAGAGAGAGAGAGGGGAAGAGAACAAAAGCAGGCAGGATCGCTCAGAGACTTGGAGCTTTTGTAGTTGTTCATTATTCCCATTCGCATGGCATTTAGAACAGTGAGGGTGCCTTAATAGATTCCGAACCACTTTTCTGGGTTGGGGGAGTACAGTGTGCGCTCTTGTCTGACGTTTCCTGTCACTGCATTTGGCGGAAAAAGCCCAACCGTGTTATCCGGTCCTCCCGTTTCCCTACATCACCTCCCTCCATCTTCCCTCCCCTGCTCTTGTTTTCCATCCCTTCCTCTTCTGCCTCTAATCCCCCTCTTGTTGAGCCCCCGCGGCTTGTGTCATGGCTGTGTGGACGAGGGGGCTGGAGGCCAGACGGACAGCCTGGGACTCAAGTGGATGAGTCTCTCCACAGGGGGCCAGTGTCCGCTGGGTCTCTCAGATGTCGCGTTCCCTCACTGGCCACGCTAGAACCGATTTCCAGTCATCGTATTTAGCGTGTGGTCGTGTGTGTGTACGATGAGGGGCATCAACCACTGAAAAATCTGAACTGCGCACCGGTCCTCGTGTGTCTACTTTACCGACTGCCTTGTTTACCAGGAGAAAAGTGTCGGCTAAATGAATTACATGAGGACTTTTTGGTTGCTGTGTTCCTTTTGAGTTTGTAATTGGAGCTCAGGACTTTGGTGTGAGTGAGCACTTCCTGGCTGGCTGAATCCCCTTCTGGCTGACGCGGCACACTGGGTGTTGTGTTTATTTGTAGGTAGGAAGGCTGAGGAGAGGAGAATGGGGGCATGGCTCAGCATTTAAGGACTCTGTGTCTTTGCCCTCTGCCGCTTTCCCTTTAAGGACATTTCCAGTGCAAGGTTTGGGGTAAATACTGTAAACCTGGACCGTCTCTCACACATACAGGCACATAACATTCAGTAAATATAATATACGCGCCAATAGAATTGCAATTTTGCTGATCTGCTTTGCTGTTGACGAGAATCAGACTTTTGTGGATGGAAACAGTTCAAGAACTTCCCACAGGCTTTTTGACCTTGGCCCCCTCACATTACCGCCTCAAATCCAAGATTGAGTAGCTCACGCTACTTTGATGACAGTTTAATTTGAAAAGGAAAAGTAGCAGATGATTCATGTTACCTCCGTCTTTATTGCACCGTTCATCATCCTCTGGGCTCAACAGCTGAACTCAAATTAATTTTGGAGGGAGTGTGCCAGTGAGGACTAAGTTCAGCCTGGAGCTTGCACAGGGATTGCTGCACTCTTAGACAAACAGTTCCTGTATGAACAGAGAAACAAACAGAACAGCTCTCGTTTCACAGTTCCAACAGTTTAATAGTCTTTGAGTTGCTTTATGAAAGGAAGTCTGTGTAACCAAAGAGAATATTAAGTATTTCATCAGGTAAAACGGAACTGTGTCCATAAACCAAAGTAATTCGCAGGGTTTTGGTGAAGAGTCTGTGTTTGGCCGGAGTCCAGATGTTGTTGAATGGGCAGTGGGAGTGCGATCATGAGGTGATCCCGGAGAGGCCGTTTGTGTGTGAGCCTGCTAGCTGTTACCTGGGAAACCCAGGTTTGGATCCAAATGCCCCCAAAAGCTGGGAGGGAAGGCGTGGTGTGGACACGAGCCTCTCCTCATGTCCACACACAGTGACCCCTGTCATGGCTGCTCTCGGCCTGGCCTCAGCATCACCGCTGGACACGACACGGGTGGTGCTGCGGTTGGATTGAAGTTCATTCGCTTTTCCTGAGGCGTATGTTTGCGGATGGCCAAGATGTCGTTATTTTACCGGTCCGACCGGTGAAGGGAAACCTCGCTCTGTTTACTCAGTGTGAGTGTTCGTCATGCTTTTCCTCTTGAGAGAACACCTGAGGATGTGACGAGACTCCATCTCCCGTTGTTGCTTTGGGAGTTTTGCGGTGCAGGTCTTGAGCCTGAAAGCTGGGTGTAGAACCTGTTCTGGTCTAGTCCGAGTTCCTGCAGCTAATCTGCCTGGAGTAGGCTGGAGATCTGTCCTGATTCTCAAACCATACACAGGTCTCCTCTGAAAAGGTGAAAGGTGGGATGTGTTTGTTCATATGCATGAATTTGTATTTTTATCTTTAGTCATGGCTGACCCATCAGTACGATCTTGCTTTCGCTTCACAGCACTGATAAGGGGAAAGGCAGCTTGTATGCACCACAGCAATTCATCAGGTCCTAACTCATGTTGACATCTAACAGGCATCCATATTGCGATGTGAGCTATTTCACCTGAAGCTAAGTCACACACAGGTGAATGTCTGCTGTATGAAATGGGGGGGGGGGGGGGGGTGGTGGTTCCGGAGCCTTCTGTTGTGAGGTAGGGTGGCAGTAGTCGTGGGTGCAGTCACAAGACTAGAGCAGGGGGAAGGAAAGGGAGGGAGGGGGGGGGGGTGAAAAAGAGAGCGGGCTAGAGAGAGAGAGAGAGAGAGAGACGTACTCAGAGCTGGAGCTGCGTTCTCTTTCTGCCTGCGTTTATTCTCTGCTCTCCCTTTTGTGAGGAAGGAAGACCAGAACTATGACAACCGGGAAAGGTAAGGGCGTGAATGGAATGACTGTAATGTCAATGCTATACAATGACTTGAGTAGGTATTTGTTGTTGTTGTTGTTGAAAGAGAGGTTAATGCTTATAGCTCTCTCCCCCTCTCCTCTCTGGCCTGGTTTCGATAAGATGCCTACAGTACGGAGCAGAGAATGGGCAGATCCGTGTGTTTGCTGAGGGAGAAAATCCTGTGAGGGCTTTGGGCACGTTTTTGGTCTCGTTATATGGTATCTTGGGAGACAGAGATCCAGTTTGAAGCCCGTAGCTGTTGACTGTGCAAAGAAGAGAGCTGTGTTGTTGTGGGGTGTAAGGCTGAGAGTATGTAGCTAGGTATGGGGGCTGGAGCATGTCGACTCTGGGTGCTGCAGAAAGCAGACTGCAGCACTGTGGCCTGTGTGCATCAGGCTGGTGACATTTCCAACCAGGCATCAAACGTCGTATTTCACGCCTGCTCGGCTCCCCTCAGCTGGGTGGGAGAAATCTCTCGCCTCCTCATCCTTGCCTCTGAGTCTGGATGCTGTTTTGGCTTGAAGGGGCTGTCTGTTTGGGAATGGCTGACCACTCTCTCAGGGTCCTGCGTGCCTCTTGTTTTCAGTTCAGACACCTGAAGAGCCTGCTAGCCACATTAGCTCACAGTTAGCCACATTAGCTCACAGCTAGCCACATTAGCTCACAACTAGCCTAATGGACACCAGAAAGAAGCTTCTATGCAGCCCTCACCGAGTTAGATAAACTATCTTTCTGGATATTTGGTCTCTTAGCTATGCCATCTATCTGAGTGGGTGCATGTGTGTGTGTGTGTGTGTGTGTGTGTTTGTGCATGGTTGTGTGTAGCTTTTGAGCATGTCTTCTCTGTGCAGGACCATTCATAGCACTCACTCATATACATAATGCAGAGATGACCAGGCTGACATAGAAGTATTTATAACTCGGGGAGATACGTGGAGAAGCAGTCAGAGTTTCACTGACCACGTGACCCCCATGGGGGGGAACAGTGGTGCAATGTGGGCATGTCAGCTGCTCCGAGAGACTTGTTTTGGGGCTGTTCAACTGGCCTCTGTGTTGGTTTGACACTGTGAATCCTAGGGGTGCTGTGGTACGCTTGCCTTGTGTGAGGGCTGCTTGTGTTCCACAGGCTCCTCTCTGTCTCCTCACTCGGTCTCAGGGTGTTATGTAAACACTGCAGTGATTCCGTGTTTTCGTCCTCCACTCCGCCTCCGCTCCACCGGGAGTACACAAACCGAGGTGCGGCTTTGTCACTTAACGTTGTTTGCACGGGTAGAAGCATGTACCTGTGAAAAGGTGACTAAGTCACGCGTGTGGCACCGGGGTTTGGAATGACACACACTGTGTGTGTGTGCTGTGGCTTTGAGGAAGCTGTGTGTGTGTGTTGTGTGTGTGTGTGTGTGTGACTTGTTGAAGTGAAGACGGATCAGGACAGGAGGAGAGTTCCGGAGAGGAGACGGTTAACTCTACCGGATGGGAGAACACAGGGAGATTCGCACAAAGCTGTTTGATCACATCACACACTTCACGGAACACCTTTTCTAAGCTGCGTCACACCCACACGCACACACACACACACACACACACACACACACACACACACACACACACGGAGAACGTAGTTCAGTTGGCACACACTCAGTATGCACGTGTGCCTCTGTGTCCCCATTAGGGACAACATGAAGCGGGCCTCGGGTCAAGCTGGTCTGACCTGTCATCAGAGCGCCGTTTGTCCCCTCGGGGAGAACAGGGAAGAATCAGCTGACCTCCTGTTTTTCCTCCACTGTCCTGTTCTGGTAATGGGAAACTGGAACGGGAGACGGTGTTATCTCCCTGGTACAAGCTAGGCCCGATAGACTATCATCTCTGAGCGGATCCCATTCCATCGAAACCTGCTGGGCTGGACCACTGGAGGGTCTCTGACCTACATTCTGCCTTTTCATAAGGGCTCATACATTGACGTTGGTTGATTAGGAGTGAAAGGGGAAAGGTTTAGGGTACTGACACTTAGCAGTTTCTGCAACGACAAAAAACGGACTCCCAGCTACACACTGTAGATAAACACACACACACATGGGGGAACAGTTTGGAGTTCTATCGGAGGAGAGTGTGGGCCAGATGGAGAGCGTTTGTTTTGTTTGATGCGTCTCGGGGAAGTGTGTTAACAGAGTGTTTTTAGAGAGAGACAGAAGGAGTGGACGAGAGAGAGAGAGAGAGAGACTGGAATCTGTGGGCCAGTTCTCTGAATATAGCCATTGTATTCCATGGTGTGTCCATGAGGCAGCCCAGTGTATTGTGTGAAGGACCATACGGCCACGTGAGCTCGCTGGTGAAAGGCTCTCTGTGAGAGGCAGGAGAAGGAACTGCAGTCCTTGCCGCCAGCCCAGGGGGGCCTCTGCCAAGGCAACGCTGAATGGCTGATGCCACCCATTGGAGGATAGTGGGCATACTGTAAACAAGGGTTTTAGTCAAGCTGTCAGCACGCACACACATACACGCTACACACACACCAGAGATACTCCAGTATGACTGGTTGTTGTCAGATACTAGACAGGTGTTTGTGTCCTCATTTGGCTCCACTGCAGGGTCAATATATTTGTAAAATTGCGTTAGCATGTGAGTCTTTGCCTTTCGCTGCTGATTCGCGCTCATTTTCTCTCTCATCACCTCTCCCTTCGCACAGACAGTCGATGGAGCCCACAGGCATCAACACCACAGGCTGTTGATGCCATTAGCTTCACCCTGCTGGCACTCAGACAGATGGATCGAAAAATAATATTTGACGCTCTCGTGAAATGAGAAAAAAAGATTTCTTTGGTTGACGTTGCATGAAGATGAATGCTTGGCAATTTAAAATGTGACAGCGAGGCTGTTGACTGTTGGCTTGTGTACACGTTCGAAAAGCCATTTGACTGTTTGCCTCCTTCCATTTTTACTACGGCCTGTGTATCACCGCGGCAACCATGTCGCCAGTCACTAATGCTCTTAGAACAGAGAGCCCCCACTGGTAGGGAAGCTCCTTAGGGACATGTTAGTCTCCCCGTGGTCTGCTTTCAGGCTTTCTACTTTGCAGCAAGGCTGATTGTATTAAAAGTAGAGTCATTGAAACTAGGCACTAGCAGGGCAGTTCTGTACAGGATCAGGGATTTCTTATTGACATGCTTGGAGAAGCTTCCATCTGCAGTCTTGAGTTTCCAGGTAACAGTTTCAGTGTGGGATAATGGGTCTTTCTTAACCTGGGTGCCAGCCGAACTTAGCCCCGCCCACAACATTTGAGGTTGTGAGGTTTGGTCTGGCATTGCTCCGTTGGGGCGGAACTATGCCCGCACCAGAGCTGTTCGTATCAATCGTACCAATCAAATTGTCAGGGCGGCCTATACGATGATGGACAGATGATCAACAGTAACGTTATCAACCACGTCACCAAAGAGCACTTGGGTTGAATTTGTTTTCAACAAACATGGCTGCCGCTGGAGAGCTGATTGGTTGTAGGTCTATCCAATTGAGCGAAGAGGCATTTAACACGCCCCATAATCACAGCCCAACGGAGCAGTATCATTTACATTTAGTCATTTAGCAGACGCTCTTATCCAGAGCGACTTACAGTAAGTACAGGGACATTCCCCCGAGGCAAGTAGGGTGAAGTGCCTTGCGCAAGGACACAACGTCATTTGGCACGGCCGGGAATCGAACTGGCAACCTTCTGATTACTAGCCCGACTCCCTCACCGCTCAGCCACCTGACTCCCTAGTATCAGACTCGCGAGTATCAGACTCATATTCTGACTAGAATGACGAGTATGACAATGTCAGGCTAGGTCTTTCTTAATCCGACGGGGACATTTTTGGATCGTTATGAAATCATGGCAGGGAACGCTGCACCCATATGAGGCTGTTGAGGAAAGCTTCTGAGAAAGTACAAGTGAGAGTTAGAAGAACCATGCCAGAATCCCAGTGATTTCACCATGTTTTGGGATTATTACATGGACGCCGTGAGAACATTGTCATATGCATAAGCCACGGTATTACTCTGGGGAGGAAGTGTGTGTGTGTGTGTGTGTGCCTGTCACTATGAGGAGATCTGTGTGTTATGACATTGTGCTGAGCGTTAGTCCTTGTACTTATGCAACATGCTGGCTCCCTGACCTGACAGAGAAGCTCTGGGGGAATAACTGGGAGGAATCAGACTGACACTAAGCTAGGTTTCAGCTGAGTCCTCTCTCCCCAGCACTGCAGCCCTTTCTACCCCAGCACAACAGCCCTCCCTACCCCAGCACAACAGCCCTCCCTACCCCAACACAACAGCCCTCCCTACCCCAGCAAAGCAGCCTTCCTTACCCAGCACTGCAGCCCTCTTTACCCCAGCACACCCAGCTGAATGACTTTCATGTCAGAGGCTCTTTTTCTTCTCACACAATCAGATTGTGTGAGAAGATTCACCAATCCCTGAGCATGGGCCTAAATCTGTGGCTCAGGGATGACCTGCTGCGATGCCATGACGCCGCACAGAGAAATGAGGACTCATGTCTATTGTCCTTTCTGAATTTACCGCCACCTACTGGACAGATTTGGTAGTGTGCAATCCCATGCCATTTTGACTGTAGTCCCTGCATTTGAAACACTACCTTTTGATCATTGTCTTTCTTTCATTCTCTCTCTCTCTCTCTCTCTCTCTCTCTCTCTCTCTCTCTCTCTCTCTCTCTCTTTCTCTCTCACTCTCTCTTTCTTATTTTGGCAGTACATTGTCAGTTTTCAACATTCCTGTGGTCCTGTCCTGAGCTATATTAAGTCTGTCTTGTTAGGCTTCTTCCCCTCTCAGTGAGTTATCTTCCAGTTTCCTGAGTGCTCATGTTGTTTTAAACAACAAGTCACTCGGGGAGGTTTATCAGGGAATCCCAACCGGCTGATATATGAACTGATGAACTTCCTGCCGGATAGAGATTGAACCCCTAACAACTTCCTGTGCCTGTCAGTGTTTAACCACAGCTAGCAGAGGGCGCTCGCTAAACTCCACACCCCTTTCCATTGTTTTAGCCACGTTACCAGTATAGCTTTATATTATAGCGAATGAAAAGCTTAGGATAACTCAATATGAAATACTGGTCAGTTCATGAAAAACACACTCACACACACACACACACGCGCGCACACACACACACACGCAGTGCATACAGACCAACACAGCTATCGGTAATCAAGTTCTCGGGAAGGACTTAAAGGCATGATGTCATGGTAGTTACCAGGATTTTTAGATTGCCCTCTGCTCTGCCACCAGACAGCTACTTGTGCCCCAAGAGAGGTGTGTGTGTGTGTGTGTCTCTATCTGTGTTTGTGCGGTCCGTGTGCGGAGTGCGTTGGTCGCGTGTGCTAACAGCGCCTCCGCGTCGCCCACATGAATCAGCTTCACATTTGTGTCAGCGTCGGAGCTGAGCTTTGACTGCTGAAATCAATACCCTGGCTAAATGCGAACGTTATTGGGTTTGCTCAATCTCCGCGCTGTTCCAGCAGCCGGCGCTCGGAGGTGCTGTCAGAGTGATCTCATAGATCCCGCTGTCGGGTTCGCCGAAATGCATCGTGTCCCCCGTCACTCTAAAACTCCAACCTAAATCTGCTCCGGATAATCTGCATGTCTTTGTGGATGACGCACACGGCTGCCCCCCCTCCTCATCCCCCCCCGGTGACGTCATCCCACTTCTCGTCGGTGTCTCTCACAGCCACCGTGCCGTCGACCTCCTTAGGGTTGGCTCACGATGCTATATCATCGTTGTCGTACTTCGGAGCCAACAGCAGCGCGATGAGCGCGAACTTGGGAGGGCTACCTTAACAGTCTAGCTCGGTCCGGCCCAGGCCCGAACACACGTTCTGTACACGAAGGACCCGCTCGTTTCCTTGTCTCTACCTCCTCGTGTGAAGATGGACCCCGGTGGCGCTGCATAGACATGTCATAGATGTGGTAGTATAGCACGGGCTTATTGATCTGCTGAGGGCGGAGGAGCCAGCTGTGTTTCCAGCAGACCAGCGGCCGCCTCTGCGCTAGCACGGCAGACAGGGGAGGGTGTGTTCAGATCGTCTCCCGGGAGCGCACCACTCAGGAGGCTGAAAGGAGCCGGGCCCTGAGGAATGGCCCTGCATTCTAATTCCCGCCCGTGTGGGAAGAACAAAGGCGTCGGCCAATTTCACACGGAAACTGCGGCAGTCTTACGGATTCCAGATTAGCGTCTTGTTGAAAAACAAGATCTGTGTTTGTTTCAAACCTGTATTACATGATCCTGGGTATGGCAGATTATTAACGTGCTACGTGTTGTTGCTTGGTGCACATAAGCTAGAGGTGACCTCACAGCTGCTGGCTCCTCCCTCTACGGCCAGAAGGGTCCCTGTGGACAGGTCACACAACGCTGGAAGAACACACAGACACACACACACACACAAACACACCCATCATGACACACCATCATGTTTGACATTTCACCTCAGAGAAAAGCAATAGGGGGAGCTTGTTTTGTGATCTCTCTCTCTCTCTCCTCTCTCTCTATCCATCTCTCCCACACACACACACACACACACACCCACCCACACCCACACTCTGACATAAGCATGCGCCGACTCATTCACACACACATGCACAACCACACTGGCTATGCCGATGCCTGGGCAGGGAGTGTTCAGAGTGTGACAGATCATGCTGAGGAAGCTGGTGTGCAAGAAGATCTGTGCCCGTAAGACCGCCGTCTTTTAATACCTCCTCTCCTGCCGTCTCTCTCTCTCTCTCTCCGTGTATCCCCTCTCCCTCCGTGGTCTTGTGTCTCTCTTCCTCCAACTCGCTCTCGCAATCTCCCTTTCTTTCTATTCGTTCCCCCTCCTTTCCCCCACTTGTAGCGCGCGTTTCCTGCGATTTGTATTTGACTGTCTCTCTGTCTCTCCCTCTCGCTCCCTCTCTCTCTCCCTCTCTCTTAATAACGGGGTTGGTTTCCCAGTAATGATAGTCTGCTCTGTTTTTAGAGGGCTAGAGCAACAGAGGAGTGGCTGGAGAGATGAGAATACAGAGTGGCTGGCTCGGCAGGGCTGTGTGTGAACGGTTGAACGGGGCGTGCCTGGGTTTCTGTCGCTCTGCCGTCTCTCCAGTCATGTCGCCCGAGGACGTCTGATGGGATGGAATGTCTGAACAGTCATCTGTTTTTTAGTCCGAGGTGCCAAACTGCGATGCAGCCTAATGATAGACATTTAACCCCGCAGGTATTTCAGTAAGAGCGTAGCCTTGCGTCGAGGTGCTTTCCGGAATGTGTCGACGTCGGTTCCCCTTCAGTCCAACTGAGGCAGTTGATCGAGCTCGTTGTGTGCGTCTGATAAAACGTAGGCGTCCATGACAGCTCATGCTGTATGTTTATATCTATCTACGGGTATATTAATACATATATACATATACTGTGTCCATCTTCAGCTTTGTCCTCTAGCTGGCTGGAGTCATCCCTCCATCATACTGTATTTGTCCATGCTAATCCCTCATGTGAGAGGGTGAGCTGGAGAAGTGACAGGTCGGCTCGCGGACCTCAAACACGCAAGCCAGATTTAATCTTCTCCCTGGTGACGGAGGGCCGGTCAGAGAGACAGGGTCACACACAGCACGTCCGGGTTCATCCGGCGCACGCTCGGTTAAGCAGCGCAGAGGGGACTCGACCTCGCGGCGCTCTGGCGTGAGCTCTGGGCTGGTCTGGGTGGGTGATGCCCCCTAGCTGCAGGTGTAGGAACAGCTCAACCGTCCACCTCCACCCGATCAAGTCGATCAGTCACCAGGCCCCCCAATGACCAGTGCTTTTTTTACCCGCCTCTTCTCCTTCTCACCCAGTGAGAGTCGGCGGTGACGACAGAACGCGGGACTGCAGAACCGAGATCCGCTCTGAGCCTCGCGAGACCTAACCCGAGTTCTTCCTCCTCCCCCTTCTTCTCTCTCTTTCCCTCCCAACCCAGACAAGAACTTTGATGACGAGGACTCGGTGGACGGGGGCCGGTCCTCCTCCTCCTCGTCCTCCAAGGCACCCCCCGGGGGCCGGAGGCCCGTGGCCGTGGGCTGCGTCAGGAGGCCCAGCTCGGCCGGCGCGCCCAAGGTCGCAGGTGAGCCCCCCCCCCCCCCCTCCCTCAGCACCACACTGACCAAGGAAGTGACACGTCCATTCGTGTCGACGGGTGCAAACGTATGGAAAGAAATGCATTCATTCATCTATAATGTTGTGTGTTTGTCGTCGTCGTCCCCCCCCCCCCCCCCACGCAGGTAAAGAGGGTGCCAGTGCAGGTGGCGTCGACGAGGAGGACTTCGTCAAGTCCTACGTGGATGTGCCGACCATCCAGGTAGGCCTCCTCTCTTCCTCCTGAAGAACCCAACTTCCTGGGTGGAAGCTGTCACGTATGACATGAACTCCCCCCTCTCTGTTACCCCCTCCTCCCCCTCTCCCCCGAACAGCTCCACTCCAACCGTGAGATGGAGGAGCACATCAGCAAGGTGCGGGAGGTGCTGTCCGACGACAAGCACGACTGGGAACACCGCGTGGTGGCGGTAAGCTCCGCCCCATTGGTCCTCCTCGCTCAGGGACCACGCCCACTCACTCACTCATACCTTGTTGTGTTCTTGTAGGAAATGACATACAGCCGCTACACAAAGCACGGTCCGAAAGCTAACGACACAGAGTGATGTTGTATACAGCCTGCACACCCCCCAGTCACCTAGTGTCTATTGGTCATCCTTTACAGCTAAGGAAGGTGCGCTCGCTCCTATTGGGCGGAGCGTTGGACTACGAGGGCTTCCCCCAGCAGCTCCGCCTCCTGGAAGCCCCCCTGAAGCTGTCGGCTAAGGACCTGCGCTCCCAGGTGGTCCGCGAGGCCTGCATCACCCTGGGGTGAGGAACCACCCAGCTCCCCCCTGACTCCACCCACTGCGTCCAGACCTCGTCCACATCCCGTGTACACACATCCTGTCACCGACGACACGGAGAGCGAATGCATGTCGTCAAAGTGTAATTAGAAGTTGGGGCGTCGGGCGCCGTGCGAATATCCGTCATCTTGTGCTAATGTTGCTGGCGATGAGCTGGAACAGAACCGCCGGTCACACAGCCAAGCACGGCGCTCGCCGAAAGAGCAGCTGCTTGATGGATGGGCAAGGTGGGCAGCTTCTTAATGCCACCCCGCTGCCCCCCCCCACCCCCCCGGCACACAGAGCTGGCAGCTACATCTGTAATAACCCAACACGGATGTGCCTGGAGATGGAAGCCTGGCTGGAAGAGACAGTGTGGTTTTAGAACACCGGCGTGCGAAATGAGTAGGGATCTAGTGGGATAGAAGGCCTAACTGCCAGCGATCGAACCCCTGTTCCTTTAGTGTCCTCTCCGGACAGACGTGGGCTAGCTGCGTGATGAGGTGGTTTTGCAGGTAGAGCTTGATATTGATTTGTTTGTGTTGATTGGATCCTTGTACCCCCCTCTCCCTCCCTCCCTCCCACCGGCCAGGCATCTGTCGTCATTGCTGGGCAACAAGTTTGACCACGGGGCGGAGAGCATCATGCCCACGCTCCTCAACCTGGTGCCCAACAGCGCCAAGATCATGGCCTCGTCTGGGGTGGTCGCCATCCGCCTCATCCTGAGGGTGAGCGACACACACGGTCTCACACACACAGTCACGCACACACGCGAGCCCACAAGCCCGTATTCACTGTTGTCTTTCTCTGATTCCAGCAAACCCACTACCCGCGCCTCATCCCCATCATCACCAGTAACTGCACCTCCAAATCAGTGGCGGTGAGAAGGTGAGGACTTCTGGTCTGCTCTTCCTGGTCCCGACCTCCTTTCCCTTCCCCACGTTCTCACTCCCCACGTTCTCATTCCCCACGTTCTCATTCCCCACGTTCTCACTCCCCACGTTCTCACTCCCCACGTTCTCACTCCCCACGTTCTCACTCCCCACGTTCTCACGTGTGCTTGTCTGCTCTCCAGGCGCTGCTACGAGTTCCTGGACCTCATGCTACAAGAGTGGCACACACAAACCCTGGAGAGGTGAGAACCCACCGTTCACTGCTGTCAGACATCCAAGCACCCTCTCTCTCTCACACACACACACACACATTCGCGCGTGCATGCGCGCGAGCGCTCGTTAGCTCGTGTGTGCGCGCGGTTTGTGAATCTCCCCTCGTGACATTTAAGTATGTGGGTGTCGGCCGGGTGGGCGACTGATGAGGCCGGTGTGATTGATGAGCGCCGAGCGAGCCGTCGGGGCTCCTGGCGGTGAGGGGCTCGCGCCGTTACCACGGCAACCGGCGCTGCCGAAAGAGTTTAAAAAGGGGTGTGGGGACGCCTGCTGAGACCACTCTCCCAGAGGACCCACCAGGACGAGAGGAGGGCTGTGTGTGAGAGCATAGAGAGACACAGAGAGAGAGACACAGAGAGAGACACACAGAGAGAGAGAGAGACAGAGAGAGACAGAGAGAGAGAGAGAGAGACGGAGAGAGAGAGAGAGAGAGACAGAGAGAGAGAGAGAGACAGAGAGAGAGAAAGAGACAGAGAGAGAGAGAGTAGAGGTAGAAAAGAGAGATACCGTGTGTGTGACAGAGCTTTGAGACGTTCTGCTGCTCAAGGCTGCCTCTCTCTCTCTCTCTCTCTGCCCCGCCATGTTCCCCTACTACCCCAGACACGTGGCCGTCCTCACAGAGACCATCAGGAAGGGAATCCACGACGCCGACTCTGAGGCCAGATCTGTCGCCAGGAAGTAAGTTCCAGCTCATACCGTTTATGGAGTATTACTTTAAATGTGTATCATTTGTACTTGATTCTTTTACCGCTGCATGACCTGTGTAAAGGTATGGTCGAAGATATATTTGAAGTTGATCGTTAATTATTTATTTATTTTATTCTTATTTTTTTTTCTCTTTAAAGTTTTATGTTTGAAAGTCAGTTTCACCTTTCCCTCTCCCATCCAGGTGCTATTGGGGTTTCCATGGCCACTACAGCCGGGAGGCGGAGCATTTGTTCCAGGCGCTGGAGTCAACCTATCAGAAGGCTCTCCAGTCACACCTGAAGAGTTCCGACAGCATCGTGTCCCTGCCCCAGTCTGACCGCTCCTCCTCCAGCTCCCAGGAGAGCCTCAAGTAAGACCACGCCATGCTCTCCACCTCTCCATCTCTCCACCTCTCCACCTCACCACCTCACCATCTCACCACCTCTCCACCTCTCTACCTCTCCACCTCTCTACCTCTCCACCTCACCATCTCACCACCTCACCATCTCACCACCTCACCACCTCACCATCTCTCCACCTCTCTACCTCTCCACCCCTCCACCTCACCACCTCACCATCTCACCACCTCACCATCTCACCACCTCACCACCTCACCATCTCTCCACCTCTCCACCTCACCACCTCACCATCTCTCCACCTCTCCACCTCTCCACCTCTCCACCTCACCACCTCTCCACCTCACCACCTCACCATCTCTCCACCTCACCACCTCTCCACCTCACCACCTCACCATCTCTCCACCTCTCTACCTCACCACCTCTCCACCTCACCACCTCACCATCTCTCCACCTCACCACCTACCATCTCTCCACCTCTCTACCTCTCCACCTCTCCACCTCTCCACCTCTCCACCTCACCACCTCTCCACCTCACCATCTCACCACCTCACCATCTCACCACCTCACCACCTCACCACCTCTCCACCTCATCATCTCATCACCTCTTCACCTTTTCATTTCATTTTTCATTCCACCTTCCCTCCCTCCCTCCCTCTCTTCTTTCCTTCCTCCCTCTGTGACTCATGGCGGAATGAGTTTCTAAAGGGCTATTAAACATCGATTTGAGGATGCCACTAATGTGTATAAGCCTGTTGGCCTGCAATTGTAACGGCGGCCATGATCATCTGCAGCTGCCCGGGGGAACACAGTGGAATTGATTGTGTTCCTTCATCCAGTTTAACGGTCCCCCACGGAGTAGTGGGCTATGACCTCACCTCCTCCTGCAGCAGGACAGCAGCTGCTCAAAGCAGGACCCAGGGAGAGGGGAGAGAGGGGGGGGGGGTGGAGTGAGTGTGTACAGTATGTGGTGTGTGTAAAAAGAGTCAGTGCCTGAGGAGACTGTATGTGGGGAGACAGTGATCGGATCTTTCTCTGGGAAGTCTTTATAACACATTGGAGCTGAGACAGATGCAGGTGCTGCTGGATAGTCGTAGCAAATGTCTTTATCCGTCACATGACTTTCAGTACTCTCTGTGTATTCGCTGCTCGAATCAGCAGCGTCGGTAGAGTGTTGTTCTTGTTTCCTAATCCATCCCCTCTCTCTCCTCAGCCGGCCCCTGTCTGTCAAGAGTGTCATAGGAGGCAGCATGACGCGGAGTAAGGAAGCCCTTTCTTCTCTCCCGTCGAGTTTCCTGCACGTCCACTTCGGGTCAGTGTTCATGTGGGCTCCGTGTGTGAGCAGGCATGTTGATATCTCTCCCCTCCCCCCCTCCTCTCCCCCAGGTAAGCTGATCAGCTCCAGGGTCTCCTCCACGCCCGGCTCCCTCCAGCGTTCCCGTAGTGACATTGACGTCAACGCCGCCGCCAGTGCCAAGTCCCGCCTCTCCACCGTCCCCTCGGCGTCTCCCTTCAGCTCTGCCTCCGCCCTGCCTCCAGGGTCCTACGCTTCCCTAGGTAAACCTCCGCCCTGCCTCCAGGGTCCTACGCTTCCCTAGGTAAACCTCCGCCCTGCCTCCAGGGTCCTACGCTTCCCTAGGTAAAGCTCCGCCCTGCCTCCAGGGTCCTACGCTTCCCTAGGTAAAGCTCCGCCCTGCCTCCAGGGTCCTACGCTTCCCTAGGTAAAGCTCTGCCCTGCCTCCAGGGTCCTACGCTTCCCTGTGTCACAGAGGGCTTTGCATATGCCTGTATAACTTCAACTAAACCAACCGTAACCCTAAAGTCAGACAAGGAAAAACTCCCAGAAAAATGTAAGAAACCTAGGGTTTCTTATTCTAATTCAGTGCAATTCAGTGAGGGATCCCCTCCTCCAGAGACAGTTGGTGACACCGGAAATAGCAGAGCAAGACTGAACACAGTCATGTCTCAAGAATAGAGATCAAAGTTAGAATATGCAAATGGTTGGTGAAACACAGATACCCACAGTTCCAAATGCAAAGTGCAGTATCTGCAGTGCTCCGCATTGGCGCCTGTCGTTCAGGCAGTCGTATCCACACCAGCTTTTAATGGTCTCCTCTCCGATGGATCATTCCGGCAACATAGTGGGTCAAATGGAGGAAAGGACACAAGGAGAGGAATCCACTTTAAACTGTTTGGACCCTCATACTACGTTTCTCTCTCATCCCCACTAGCCCCCCCGCCCCCCATCGAAGCACTTAAAAAAAATGGCACGCCCACAAGAATCCCATCTTCAGGAGCGGTCATACGTCATGTCTGCACGTCTTAATGAAGTACTCAGATGTCGATCTGAAACCAGTGGCTTTTATGGCTCACTGTGGGAGTATTAATAAGCCTGTCATCTGCTGGCTGGATGTCATTAAGCTGTTCTGTCAGCAGGAACACACTAAATCCACACTACGGGTTCTCCTCATGCACCAGTTTGACTAATAGCTGAGACCTGGGCAACCCCCTCACATACAGGCTGTAATTAAAGGAGAGTCCCTTCTGGAAACTAACATTTAAGGCCACGCTAACTTATGACAAACAGCTCTCCACTTAGCACCCAGACAGATTGTAATGGGAGGATCTAAGATGGCCGACACTAATATCCGTGCCTCTCCTCTTTCCTCTGTGGAGCCAACGGAACTCTTCCCATCTTTTTTTCCTTTTCTCCTGGCTAACTGTTACTAATGTCTAACTCTACCTCTCCTCCCCCCTCGCCGCCCCCTGATCTTAATGTGCCCAAAGACGGCACACCGGGTAAAACTGATGGTAAGATTTGTGTGTGTGATTGTATTTGTGTGTGTGTGTGGGGTTTGAGTGAGAGAGAGCCGGTGTGGCAGTGACTGAGTGTGTGTGTGGTGGTGAGTAGTGTAGTATATTTGTGTCAGTCTTTGTTTGTCGGGGGGGCTGTATTCTAGAGCCCCCCCCCCCCCCCCTTCTGTCCTTCCGTTCCTTTGTACCGGTGGTCTTCAGTGGAACTCTGCATGAGCTGTCTGCATGATCCTCCTTCTCTCTCAACCCCCCCTCCCCCTCTCTCTCCCCCAACTAACAATGGTCTCCTGTTATCCTCACAACAAACTGCACCCAGACCAGTTGCGAAAGGGTTTTTAACGTTTTTTTGGGGGGTTTGTTGTCTAAACGTTTGTTGACTCTTTTCAGCAGCTGGTATGCAACTGTGTGTCCCCAATAGAGACCATGGGTGTCCTCTCTTCACCTGTCGATGTTCGTGTCGTTCATTGATCCCCTTCTCAATGTTTGCATCTCAACGTCTGTCTGTAGTGTTGTTTTTCTGAACATGAAGATTCCACTTTTTGGTTTTACTGTTAGGTCAGGTGTCAGTCCATATTACCTGCGTCTCCTGCTCTCATTCACAGATGGTGTGTCTGTTGTCATTTGATTAGGATAAGTGAGTTCACATGAAGTGTGTGTGTGTGTGTGTGTGTCTGAGAAAAGGATCCTCAGGTGTGTGTGTCTGAGTTAGGGCTCAGAGCTTATTTCATTGTTTTGCTTGTTTGAGGATACTGTGTTCTATTTATAGACTGGTATATGACACGTGCCATTATCATCATCCAGACTTCAAAGAGACATTCTGGACCCCATGCAGTTTTTATAACGACTGCTGTGTTGCGTAATGCTAGATATTGCAATGCGGCAGACTGGATGTGGTAGTCTTATCAAGTCTCCCCCGAGCAAATTAAGATCACCTTCCCAACATTTCAATGCCAGACAGGTTTTGGAAACAGGCTGTGATAACAGTCGTGCTGTGTGTGTGTGTGTGTGTGTGTGTGTGTGTGTGTGTGTGTGTGTGCCTCTGAGGGAAGGAGATAAGAGAGGAAAAGGGTCAACGAGTGTGTGAGTTTCATATATTTGAGAGCTTCGATGGGAAACGTGGGATAGTGTTCGTTTGCAACGTCCACACTTAGCAAAGACAGAGTCCATAACAGTCTCTCAACTGCATTTGGTCTTGTTAGCGAAAGGTTTCTAAAGTATGAGTTTAGCTTGGCAGTGTGTGACTGCGTTGTTGGGCAAAGTCAAGTCATAGGAGCCAGGTGGCGTGTTCAGATGCACTGCATGCTGGAGACATGTTGTCATGAGGGTCCACGTGAGAACACTGGATGCAAATACTGTTGGAAGTCTCTATCCTCCTCCAGGTTGTCTGTCTGTCTTCCCCCCCGGTGGTTCTGGAAGTCTCTATCCTCCTCCAGGTTGTCTGTCTGTCTTCCCCCCCCCCAGTGGTTCTGGAAGTCTCTATCCTCCTCCAGGTTGTCTCCGTCTCTCCAACCCATCTTCCTCCTCTCCAGTCCGTCTACGTGTTGTGTGGTAAACTGTGTCTGGTGATGATACGGCCCGGCCTCAACTTTGTCTCTCTTTGTCTGTCTCTTTCTCCATGTTTCCCCCCCTCTCCCCCCTCTCTCCCCCCCCCTCCTCTCTCCCCCTCTCCCCCCTCTCTCTCTCCCCCCCCTCTCTCCCCCTCGCTCCCCAGGCCGAGTGCGTACCAGGAGACAGAGCTCAGGAAGTGCTGTGGGGGCCTCCAGCACTGTGGTGGACAGCAGGGGGCGCAGCCGAGCCAAAGTGGTTTCCCAGTCGCAGCGTAAGTTCAACTATCAAGCAGACAAGCACAGACGCGTTCATTTGTAGGAAGTATTCAGACCCTACGCACACAGTACCAGTCAAGATGAGGCTAGAGTCAGAACATGAGTCGCATTGTCCTGCTCAGTCTCTCATTGTCACATATTGCCTCAGTATGACCCATGATGTGACAGTTGTGAGGTCATATTAGGTCCTTGCGTTTTTCCTGTGTATTCTGTGTTTTCCTCATGAACCTGCTTGGTGAAGGGGCTGGATTCACTTCCGGGGCACCATATCACAGGGAGTGCGTGTGCTTGTGTGTGTGTGTGTGTGTGTGCGTGCGCGCGTGTCTGAATGGCTTAGAGGCTTCACATATGATGACGTTTGCACGTGTAACATGCACAATGAACTGCAGACCTGGCATGGTGCATGCTGGGTAACACACACTCATGTCACATTGACCGTTCTGATTCTCACCTGTTCTGCGGCTCCATAAACCAGGATCCAGATCGGCCAATCCCATCGGTGGTAAGGCCTAACTTCATCCAATCCGAGCCAAGCCTCCACCCCATTTCCTCTCCGCGGAGCTCATGCATGCCGACTCATTCGTTCCGTTCCTAGCTTCATGTCATCATACCAGCATGCTCCATTCAACTCAAGCCCCCGCAAAATTGCTATGGTTTCTGTATGGCGTTTACTTGGTCCCTTCCACCTAGCCTTCCTGTCGTGCTGTACCGTTCTACGTTGGTGGTGTTGGTTGTGGTCTGACCTGTCTTCATGGTTGGGTGTGTGGGTGTTCTGTCCCTGTGTGTTCTTCCACAGCTCAAGTCAGTCAAGTCAGTCGCTCGGTTAGATGTGGTCCAGACCCCCCCCCCCCCCCCCCCCCTCTGTCTGTCTGTGTTGGTCACCGTTTGTCCCTCGGCCATTCAAAAGCTGAATTCCCATCTCTGTGTTTATATCCGTGCGAGTCGTCGGCCCTAGGAGAATGCCCCCGCCCTCTCTCTCCAGTGTTGTCGTCGCTCCTAAGAACTTAAGAATAGGTCACGGTTCCGCAACGTGATTTGGCAGTCATATGCCGAATGAGGTCTCCTAAGATGACCTTTCACCTCCACTGATATCCCAGTGCGGTGCCTCCTAAACATGGAGGATGTATGGGACTTCAGCTTTGAGCCTGCCAGAACCCCCCCCCCACCACCACCCCAACCCCCCCCCCCCCCCCCCCCCCAGCATGACACGGGAGAGGTGCGTCAGCAGTCGACCTCTGACCCTCCCGGGAGGCCCTCTGTCTCTGACAGACTCTGGCCACTCGCTGACCGCTGACCTTTGTTTGTGTGCGTGTGTGTTTTCCCCCCAGCGGGCAGCCGCTCCAGCTCCCCGGGCAAGCTGCTGGGCCACGCCTACGGGCGGATCCCCCGAGCCGCCGTGTCGGCCGCCAGCACGCCGCTGGACAAGAGGAGCAAGATCCCCCGCAGCCAGGGCTGCAGCCGGGAGACCAGCCCCAGCCGCATGGGCCTGGGTGAGGAGCGCACACACACACACACACACACATGTACATGAAACATGGCCGTACATTAACATACACACACATACACACCAAAATGCACGCAGCCATAAATAAACACACACATGCACACAAACATACACACACATACATGAAACATTTACATTTAGTCATTTAGCAGACGCTCTTATCCAGAGCGACTTACAGTAATATGGGGACATTCCCCCCGAGGCAAGTAGGGTGAAGTGCCTTGCCCAAGGACACAACGTCTTTTGGCACAGCCGGGAATCGAACCAACAACCTTCTGATTAATGGCTCGACTCCCTAACCGCTCAGCCATCTGACACACACATGCATCCATAAACACACTCACGCACACACGCACGCGCGCACGCACACACACACACACACACACACACAAACACACACACGCATGCACACGCACAAACATAGACAAACGCACAGACAACACTTACATGGTACATCTACACAGATGACATCCAGCATTCCAGGGCATTCTGCTGCAGGCTCTAGTAAGACTGGGAGCCTTCTCTGCACAGAGCACCTGTGCCGGACACTGATAAACGACACACTTCACTGAAGCTATCAGCAGGCCATGGCAGTGCGTCCAACTGGGGGATTTCACAACCCCTATCTTATCTACAGTGTAGTGGTCTGGATGCGATGCGATGTCTGTCCCTTTGAGTGGGTCGGCTCACCACCACGTAGACTTTCAGAGAAAGTGGACAACCATTGAGCATCACAGGAAGGACATCAGTCCCTATTTCACCTCCAGTCCAGTCACTTGCCCCCCCCCCCCCCCCCCCCCTCGTTGCTGTCTAAACCTTTGTGTTCGATTGGTTTGTGTATTTCATCCTTGCACAAATTCACCAATCCGTTCCTTCCGCCTGTCAGTGTGTGCGTCTGTGCTGAGGTCACTGTCAGTGTGTGTCAGGCGTCAACACTCCATCCCCATGTCTGCGGAGGCTGCCTTTTTACGTCTGTCTAATCGTAGCCATGACAGAGTAGGAGGAGTTACCGATCCAACAAGGAAGCAAGACTGCTATTTATTATGTCAAACTGTCACAAACGTGACTCTTTTAGGAGAAGTGTCTTTTACAATGACTCATTTACTCTTCAAACTATGAATCCATAGGATTTTTAGGTTGTGTAATAATACTTAATAAGACGCCATTTTTTATTGTGAACTTTATTATTTCTTTCAGTTCTTGGTTGTTGTTTTTTTTTCGTCTCTTGGGAATTTGTTCTTCTTCTTCTTTATGTTCTTTGTAAGAAATGGTCGCATCAAACGTGGCCGTCTAATTCTTGTCTTATCTGCATGTTATTAAAGCTGAGAACTTCAGACTTGAGCTTGGACTGTGAGCTTCAGCTAACCTCGAATTCTGTGATTCCGCGTGACGGGCAAAGCCCTTTCTTGTCTATCCTGGTTTCCCCCCCTCCCCCCCAGCCTGGCCCAAACCCTCACTAACCCCCCACCACCTAACCCTAACCTGACCTGTGTGTTCTGACAGCCAGTGGTAAAGCTCTTCTTCCTGCCGCTCTCCCTTACCGCACGCTAGCCCGGAGCCGCATCCCCCGGCCCAGCATGAGTCAGGGCTGCAGCCGGGACACCAGCCGCGAGAGCAGCCGCGACACCAGCCCCACCCGGGGCTTCGCTCCTCTGGGTGAGTACCGACGACCGCGGGGCCTCAGCACCAGCAGAACCAGCAGCGGTGGGGCCTTTTCCGACCTCTCAGGGGAAACATTGCCCGTGTCCAAACACATAGTCCTTACACTCTTCTGCCCTCACCCCCCCCCCCCCCCCCCCCCCACAACCGAGAGCCTCTACTTTCCAGTCCTCCTCTGCCACCTTCAGTCAACTCTGCGTCTCTACTACACCCTATCTGTCCAGTGTGTGAGGTCATGAGGAATCTTTCACCTGCTGTAGCTCTGCCTGACCTGCTCTCGGCATGCAAAACTAACTCTGACAAGGTTTAGAATAAAGAACTGTCTGTCTTACAGATTGTCTGTCTGTCTGTCTGTCTGTCTGTCTGTCTGACTGGTGGGTAGGATTGTGACTGTATCATTATGGGACTCTTAAGTTGTATATGTGCAATACTTTTTTTGTTTGTTAAGAGTACGTTGTGTTCAAACCAGACAATATCCATGTGATGGAATGTGTCTTACTACGTGAAAGCATTATTATAGCTCAAGGACGTGCATTCACCTTTTTACTGCAAGTACAAATGGGACGACAGAAAGAAAAGGCAGCGTGATGTCTGTATGTTACATTCCGTGGCCATGCACTCATGTGTTTCCTGCAGCTCCTCTATGGACTGGAGAGGAGGCTCTATTTCCTGTCTATTTCCTGTGCCGTGACATCACAGGAAATGACAAATCTGTCAGGGCCTTGAGTTGGTGGAGGAAGAGGGTGGCATGCAGGAAAGGGGCTGCATGGCGTTTCCCTCTTTCTCCTCTGACTTTAGGTAGTTGGTCATTCACATGATCCATACAGACCGCTCTTGGGTCCTTTCCCCACTGGCTCTCAGAGTTGAACCGCGTGTAACTGTCCAGTCCCACCCAGCTCAGCTCAGCAGTGTGAGGGTACTTCAGAGGAGTGTCCGGTGTGTGTGTGTGTATGTGTGTAGCGTGTGTCTAACCCCTCGGGTGTCCCCCCCCCCCTCCTCCTCCTCCTCGCAGCCTCCCGACGTCACTCCCGCTCCACCAGTGCGCTCTCCACGGCCGACCCCCACGGCCAGTCAGGTGACCGGCACGCCAAACCCCACCACCCTTCTGTCCCCCCCCCCCCCCCCCCTCCCTCCCCCCTCAGTGGCCACACAACTGTACGCCGCCAGGGGGCGACAGGGAGCAAGGTCATCCATTGTCTGTGCTGTCATCCAGTGCTGCGCGCAGTGTTGTTAATTTGAAGGCGGAAGCCTTGTTTTCATTTCTTCGTTCGTCATTGAGGCTTTTGTTGTGATGTCTTCATCTGCTTCTGCATATGATTTGCCTCAGGCATGCTGATATTGTGACGGTTAGCCATTTATCCTTCGTTTTTTACCGCTACCCTTTTAGTGTCCTTACACCCAGTGCTGACGGAAGCTAACTGTAGGTTCACATTTTGTTGTGGTCACCATTTTCCCCTCCTCACAAGAACGTCTAATGTTCATACTGCTTTGTCAGACTGTCATTGGCATCTGATGTCACACTTGTATCCATGCCCATCCTATATCTGGCCTATTTGTTTGGTTTCTCCCTGTACGGGATTCATTTGGCCCTGATTGGGTCCCACTCTATGTTATCTGGGGATTTCTGTTGGTGGGCGAATCCTTCTCATCCTTGTTCTGCATTCTTCTTCTTCATTCATGGCGTAAGCTCATGAAAACCATGTTATTTGGTGTCTTGGTGAAGTGTCGTTTTTTTCCGCGTCGTTCTTTTGCGCAAGTTATTTCGCCACCTCAACATCTTACCGCCACAATAGGTCCCCCATAAGTATCACTCACTGTATTCACCTCATCAAAGTTCCAGGTAAGTGATTCAGTGACCATGGAACCCTGTGGTCCTGTTTAATCCACCCCCTCGCTCACCAACCTCTCCGCCCCCCCCCCCTCCCTTCCTTCCAGACCGGTATGGTTTGCTCCACCAGGCCAGGATCTCGGCGTCGGTCAACGCCATGCGAGTCCTCAACACCGGTACTGAGGTGGAGGCCGCCGTGGCAGATGCTCTGGTAAGGACCCCATCAGGGACACCACATACCTGACGTCACCAAATAATAACTGGGCTGTTCCCAACAAGGACTGCAGTCTAGTTGACCCCTCTGACCCTGTGATCTATCCTTCCCTTTCTCTCCTCCTGATTCTCTTCATCCACCTCTCAGCTGTTAGGAGACTCCAGGAATAAGGTAGTTTGCTTGTTTGCGTTATCGTCTGTAATCCACCCTACTCACGCATCTAG
This sequence comes from Osmerus eperlanus, assembly GCF_963692335.1. Lineage (NCBI taxonomy): Eukaryota > Metazoa > Chordata > Actinopteri > Osmeriformes > Osmeridae > Osmerus > Osmerus eperlanus. The sequence goes on from NC_085020.1 coordinate 7,745,181, forward strand.
AAATATCACACGTGTACATGATACGGCTGACTTGCCGGCGTTCCAATAGGCTGATTCGAACCATTTATGTGTCCAACTCATGACGGCACTTAAAAGTTCTCATTTCCATGTGAAACCTTGCCTGTTGGATGTTAGTCTTCCAACATCATACACTCTTTAAGGTCTTTAAGGCTTACTAATGACACGGACGTTATCTTTTGATACTCCGCCGACAACAAGTGAAATCTACCCAGTTCGATTGTCACAAGTAGTCAGTAGTCAATCTGTTTCAGTAAAACACAACCAGCACGGCTCCCTGAGCACCAACAAAGGAAATACCCATCATATCCCATCATGCCTAACTGACTGAGCCAGAGCGGGCCGCCTCTCTGACAGACCACCCATCCCTCAACGTCACTCACCTTTGACCCCCCCCACAGAGGAAGCCGATGCGGCGGCGCTACGAGTCCCCGGGGATCTACTCGGACGACGACGCCAACAGCGACGCCAGCAGCGCCTGCTCCGAGCGCTCGTACAGCTCCCGCAACGGCGGCGGCCTGCCCCACTACATGCGTCAGACGGAGGACGTGGCCGAGGTGCTCAACCACTGCGCCAGCTCCAACTGGTCTGAGAGGAAGGAGGGGCTGCTGGGCCTGCAGAACCTGCTGAAGAGCCAGAGGATCCTCAGGTGAGGCGCTGGGGGTGAGGGGCTGGGGGTGAGGCGCTGGGGGTGAGGGGCTGGGGGTGAGGGGTGAGGTGCTGGGGGTTGGGGGTGAGGCGCTGGGGGTGAGGGGTTGGGGGTGAGGCGCTGGGGGTGAGGCGCTGGGGGTGAGGCACTGGGGGTGAGGGGTTGGGGGTGAGGCGCTGGGGGTGAGGCGCTGGGGGTGAGGGGTTGGGGGTGAGGCGCTGGGGGTGAGGCGCTGGGGGTGAGGGGTTGGGGGTGAGGCGCTGGGGGTGAGGCGCTGGGGGTGAGGCGCTGGGGGTGGGGTGTGACGGAGAGGGGTGGGGGGAGGGGTGGAGGGGGCGAAGTTATGGTCCATGGCACTGGGATGAACCTGCCCAGCATTTGTTCGGTCAGGTTCCTTGTTCCGAGCCGGTTTACTGTGCAGTGACGGTAGTTCTGATGTGTGTGTGTGTGTGTGTCGCAGCCGCGTGGAGCTGAAGAGACTGTGTGAGATCTTCACCAGGATGTTTGCCGACCCACACAGCAAGGTACCGAACCCATCCCACAGGAGGGTCAATGACCTGGATTGGCCCATGACGGTTTTTTTGGCGCAATTTATTCTGAAAAAGCATGTTACTAAGTACTGCGTCACTGATTTTGCTCTTACTAATCACGTGTGTGTCTCTTGTTGCACGCTCTGCTGCCGTGTGGATTTCAACAACAGAGAGTAAGTGTGGGATATCATTCCCTCTCACATTGACTTCCACTGCCTTTTGTGGTCAAAATGAGGGTCTTTGCTGTAGAAATCACACAATGTGTTTGTGTGTGTGTGTGTGTGTGTTGTCAGGTGTTCAGCATGTTCTTGGAGACCCTGGTAGACTTTGTCACGGTGCACAGAGAGGACCTCCAGGACTGGCTGTTCGTCCTGCTCACCCAGCTGCTGAAGAAGATGGGCGCAGACCTGCTGGGCTCCGTCCAGGCCAAGGTCCAGAAAGCCCTGGACGTGACCAGGTCTGGACCTCACTCAAACCTACGTTTTCAAGAAAGAGAGATTTTGAAATACTCCTTTTTCTTTCAGATAAGAGGGGATAAACAAACTAGAACATCTCAAAACAGCTGCATCCATCCCTGTACCAACCTAGCCACATTCCTTTTCCTGTCATCTTTTCAGGGAGTCTTTCCCCTTCGACCAGCAGTTCAACATCCTGATGAGGTTCATCGTGGACCAGACACAAACGCCCAACCTCAAGGTACCAAAGTCTCCCAACTGGACGCTGATCACGACCGGCTTCAGGGTCGGTCCGGCTTCCGAGACTTTGTATCTCCACCCGGCAACTCCCTCTGTGTCTTGCAGGTGAAGGTGGCCATCCTGAAGTACATCGAGTCCCTGGCCAGGCAGATGGACCCCACAGACTTTGTCAACTCCAGTGAAACACGCTTAGCCGTGTCTCGCATCATCACGTGGACCACAGAACCCAAGAGTTCCGACGTCCGGAAGGTACGGAGAGGTCTTCCCATCACAGCTGCTCTGGACGAGCCTGTCTAAACCTTACATATAGCTTCGTTCAGCTGACCTTGACAAAACCTATGAAGCCAGTATAAATGTGTATCCAGACTGATCTGAATAACCCGTGTTTCATTTCAGATAGGCCTTATGCTCCTAGACCTGGGTACTATCTGCTGCAGTCTTGGGTGTGGTATCTTAGTGCCTAAGCTTTCTACCTAAATCCCACCTTTTAACAGCAACATGCTTCCTACAGAGTTAATAGGGCTGAATTAACTTCCTACGCTTAGGTAAATGAAGGGATTTGCAAACTGTATGTGTCTATGACTAGACTATGATCCATCTGTTCTAGAGTACATACGGTAGGCCAGACATCAGTGATTGTGTGTGTTTATGGATGCCACGGTTACATAACGTTATCGTGGGTGCCCTCATCGCTCCCCAGGGATGTCCTTGACTCCCCTCTTGCCCCAGTTTGTCCCATGCTCATGCACATCATGTGTGCCCCCCCCCTCCAGCACCTTCTGTTTGTCTTTCCACCCGTGGTTCCAAAGTCCTCCCCCACGTTCGCTCGTATTGCTCGCACGCTAGGGAACCTCAGCTTGTTGTCCTGTGTGAATGGATCCACCTGTGTTAACGCCCCCGTTCCGCCCTGCCACTGTGCCCCAGACGCTTCATAACTGGGTGAGCGAGGAGCTAGCAGGCAGGCCCCTCGCCACGGCTTTACTGTCCACGGAGGGCAACCTGGAAGACAGGTGTAAGCAGGTAGTGCCCCACCAAACACACCGATCGCCACCCAGCACGCACCTCCGACCCGCTCCGCCCCTCCTTCTGCCCTGCGACCTCTAACCCCTCCCGGCCCCTACGCACACGGGGAGCCCCTCCGGCGTGGCCTTTCTTCTTCACCTTCTGACCTCTAGCCCTGTCGCTCTCTAACCCAGCTATGCCTCGCACACCGGACTGCAGATCCACCAGTCTGACGTCGGCCGAAGTAGTTACTAAGTGTGGAGGCTGACGGTGTTTGTGACTGTTAGACATATGCAAATGGAAATTTGCTCTTTTGCTCTTTTGGCCTGGTTAAAAATTGAACCGCGTGAACTGGATTGCCGTGTTTTCTTCCTCTTTGTGCGTAACACATTTGTGTCTGTCCGGATCCATATTAACAAGCTCTTGTCCATCTGCATGTTGATAGTTATGTGTTGTGGAACAACAACCTAGGCAGGATGATTTAACACTGCACTTCTTAAATGTATAACTGTGCCAGATAAGAAAACCAATGTTTTTGTAGGACTACATCTGAATGGCGTCGCACTTGCATGGTGTGACAACACCAAGGCGCTACAAACATTGTCAAATTAGGTTGGACATCTGTGCCAATGTAGACCTGGCAATGTAGCCTTTCTTTCACTGTGCTTCCCAGAGGGTTCATCCGTCAAGACAGTACAGTAACAGTAACAGTACAGTAACCAGCACTGACCATGCCCTCCCTGTGCCCCGTGTGCCCTGCTGTGCCCTGCTGTGCCCTGCAGGCTGCCCAGGTGGTGCTGATCTCTCTGTTTGAGCTCAACACCCCCGAGTTCACTATGCTGTTGGGGGCTCTGCCCAAGACCTTCCAGGACGGAGCCACCAAGCTGCTCCACAACCACCTGAAGAACTCCAGCAACACCAGCAGCAGCGTGGTATGACCCATGGGCACAGTGGACCTGCCTGTGTACAACCTCACTCAAAGCCATATAGATTGAGTGTTTAATACCAGTTATTTTTTCCTTCTTTTTTTCCCTAAAGGGTTCTCCAAGCAACACGATTGGCCGAACTCCACCCCGCCTCACCCCCAGTCGGTCCAGCCCCCTGACCTCCCCAACCAACTGCTCCCATGGAGGACTGTCTCCCAGGTACGCACACGCAATCACCTGCTTATCAGTGTGTCGTCGTGACCCCCTGTGGTGGCGCTGGGCTAACGTAAAAGGCTTGTCGTGCCGAGTGACTTTGTCTCGCTGACTGCCGACGAGCGCGGTGACGAGTGAGCTGCTCTGGACTCCCACTGTCGTGTCAGGAAGTCAGGAAGTCATGTGACATGGCGGCTCCGTCCGAGCAGCTCACTCCCTGCGTCCCTCTGGCCTCTCTAGCAGAAACCCACGTACGCAAAGAGAATCTAGTTTCTACAAACAGCCAAATGCAAAGATACGGACTCATCGTGAAACTGTGCCTGGGCAGAGCCGCAGTCTGTTTGGTCATAAGGGGTTCGTCTTTGGACGCTTGTGGGTTTCTGGTACACTCCAGTGCTCTTCTTAACACGTGCGCCTAACCTCAACGCTCAGTCTCTTCTTCCTTTGTCTCTTGTCTTTCTCTCCCTCTCCGCACCTCTCTCCTGCTTTGTGCTTCCTTGTGTTGTTGTTGTTGCCCCCCCCCCCAACTTGTTGTTGTTGCCCCCCCCCCGCCATCCTTTCCGTCCGTCCTTCCCTCGCGGCCGTGCTGTGGCTATAGTCGGTTGTGGGGTTGGAGTGTCGACGGGCTGTCAAAGCACCCCCTTCCCCCTCCTCCGCCTCACTCCACCCCTGCCGCCCCCTCCCTCAGGGTCCTCCGCAGAGCTTACTCTCCCAGGTAACACACCCAGAGGCTCGGCAGAGCAAGGCAAGGCGGGGGAAACAGGAAGTGCACAAAACAGTGACCGCTGGTCCTCTTCCTTTCTCTTGGGAATGATAGCCTCGTTTGAGGACAGTACTTTTTCAAAGTTATTATTACCGGCTCATGTTTCTTCTCTATTACTGTCTAGAGTTACTATCCTCAATTTCCGCTTACTAATAAACTAATCGAGGACCTCGGTCGAGAACGCATCCTTGCCTGGTTTTGTCTTCTTGGGTTCACAAGCCCTTTATGAAACACAACCCCTTTGCATGGTGTAAGACCCAACCAGCCGGTGTAGTTGTTCACGTTAGCCTGTTTGACAGCCCTCCCCTCACCTGTGGCCTCTGTGCTTGCAGCATGACGGAGTACGACACGGAGAACATGAACTCCGAGGAGATCTACAGCTCGCTGCGCGGCGTCACCGAGGCCATCCAGAGCTTCAGCTACCGCAGCCAGGAGGACCTCAACGAGCCCATCAGACGAGACGGCAAGAGGGACGATGGCGTGAGTGAACGCGGCGGTGTCCGGTCAGGGGCTCAAGCAAGCACGGTGGTCAGTCCTCCTGATGGTTTGTCTCTATCCCCATCCTCCTCCCCCCCCCCCCTCTCTGTGTGGCTCTCTCTCCAGGCTGGGAGAGAAGGAGGGGTGGCCTCCCCGGGCTCTGACGCCCGCCTGGGGCTGGATGTGGTCGAGGGGGGGCGTACCGCCCTGGACAACAAGACCTCCCTGCTCAACACCCCATCGCCCCGCTCCTTCTCTGGGCCGCGGGGCCGCGAGTTCGCCCCCTACGGCTACGGGGACACCATCAGCACCTACGACAAGAGCGCCCTGAAGGAGGCCGTGTTCGATGACGATGTGGAGCAGTTCCGCGACTGTGAGTCCTCCTTGACCTCTGACCGCTCGGCCTGTCATTGACCCCCCCCCCCCATCCTGACCCATGTTGTTATGTGACCATGAGGTGTTGTGGGTGTCACCAAGGAGTATGGTAGCAGTCATACTGGCAGCTGGTTTTGGTGCAAAACTCTCTTTTCCATATATTTTCCTTGCATGTATAACGACAAACAAAAGAAGGAATTCCAGGAATAATCAAACTGAATAGCCAACAATACTACCACACAACATACAACAGAAGACAGCTCTCCCATATACTAGAAATTATTAAACACACTTATAAACTGTAACTACGGTGGCCCTGAAGTGCAAATCACACCCACTAATATGATTGCATCCAGCAAATGAAAACACTCCCCCCAAATACGAGTCAACTCCCCCCAAATAGGATGACTTGTTCACCTCCCCCCAATACAAAGACACGCTCCCCCAAATGGGAAACGACATAACATTAACTCAAAAACACATTACATTAACTCAAAAACACATTACATTAACTCAAAACGGAAAGGGTTGGTACTACATTTCGTCGCTGAATGGATGCAGTAACTAACAAGAAATAAGAAATTGATCAACAGAAGTACAAAACGCAATAGCCTGACAGAGTTACGTGCACCAGGGACATTTGTTTGGCTATCAAAGCATGTAGCAAATAGTAGGCTACTTGTGCAAAAGTATAAATTGCGTGTCAAACGTAAAAACTTAAAAATCGATAACCAAACAACTATCCTGGTCCACGTAACTCTGTCATTGTGGCATTTCGTTCTTCTGTCGTGGACTTATATATTAGTTTTTTCTTCTAAAAAGTCCTGCTTCCTTCAACTGCGTTTTTAGCGTGCGCATAGGCTACTTATTTTAATGTTGTGAAACGTTAACAGCAGGCACGTGCACAGATAGACCCAAGTGTATGGAAGCAAATCGTTACCTAAATTCAAACGCAAATGCATTTCCAGAAATGCATTTGCATTTTAAGAATGTGGCTGCATTATTTGACTCATAAATGAAATTAGTAATCAATCATCCTATTTGCATTTTAATTTTCTTCTTCAAGAGTGCTCAATCTTTCACATTTCCAGAAAATGCATTTCTGGAAATGCATTTGAATTTGAATTGTGGTCACGATTTTGCAGCCACGTTCTTAAAATGAAAATGCATTTCTGGAAATGCATTTGAATTTGAATTGTGGTCACGATTTTGCAGCCACGTTCTTGAAAATGAAAATGCATTTCTGGAAATGCATTTGAATTTGAATTGTGGTCACGATTTTGCAGCCACGTTCTTAAAATGAAAATGCATTTCTGGAAATGCATTTTCATTTTCAAATTTTACATTTCAAATTGAATTTTGGTATCTATTTGCTGGGGCATGTTTTGAAAATTAAATCTCAAATGTCTATTTCTTTTTCATTTTAATTAAGTGAAAGATTGAGCACTCTTGAAGAAGAAAATTAAAATGCAAATAGGATGATTGATTACTAATTTCATTTATGAGTCAAATAATGCAGCCACATTCTTAAAATGCAAATGCATTTCTGGAAATGCATTTGCATTTTGAATTTTGGTAACGATTTGCTTCCATACAAGTGGTGCTCAAGCACCTGTCCTTTTGCCCTGGATGAGAAAAGTGCCCCTTCTGCTGGAGCCCAATTTTTTCTTCATTCATCAATATTTAAGAATAAAAATGACTCTGTCATCTGTCAATTCCCCCCAAATGTGTTTTGATATCTGACGGGGCATTTATTTGAGTTCTTGTGAGAATTTCGCCCCGACATGCTGCGCGGCGCTCACAAGCCCCCGCCCCTCCCTCCTCCTCCTCCACTTAGTGCTCAAGCAGTGATGAGCGCCAGGCCAAACGACTGCAGCCTACTTCTTCTCTGACCCGCATCATCAGACAAACAGGTAATGACGGTGTTTGTGCAATCCCTCAACGTTGTTTGGTGATAAATTAACCACAACATTAGCGCAGCTGAAAACATTACGTCGCAACTGGTCCGACGTTTCCTAAAAAACTCAGGAAATTCGTGATTTCCAAGCCTTGTCCAGATGTTTACTGACGTTTGTCATGTTTAATCAAGAGAGAGAGAGAGATGCAGGCATGCAGGCATAAATCATGTTGGCAATGAGTGCCCTTTTTTTGTACCTGCCCCCCAAAATGTCTGTGCACGTGCCTGGTTAACAGCATATCTAATATTATTTCATAGGAATGTCCCTGATTAAAATAAACAGTAGTGCAAGTCATGACTCTGAATTTTTAACATGTTTATTATTTTCTTCCAACCAAAACGATCAACTTCATTGATAATGACAGAGTTACGTGGACCGGGATGGTTGTTTGGCTATCGATTTTTACGTTTAACACGCAATTTATACTTTTGCATAAGTAACCTACTATTTGCTACATGCTTAGATAGCCAAACAAATGTCCTGGTGCACGTAACTCTGTCAGGCTATTGCATTTTGTACTTCTGTCGATCAATTTCTTATTTCTTGTTAGTTACTGCATCCATTCAGCAACAAAGTGTAGTACCAACCCTTTCCGTTGAGTTAATGTAATGTGTTTTTGAGTTAATGTCGTTTCCCATTTGGCTGAGCGTTTCTTTGTATTGGGGGGAGGTGAAGGGGGGGGGAGGTGAAGGGGGGGGGGGGGAGTCTCTGAAGTCATCCTATTTGGGGGGAGTTGACTCATATTTGGGGGATGCACTCATATTTGTTGTTGTGATTTGCATTTCAGGGCCACCGTATTGTAACTCATTATTCATAACCACAAATATTTTTCCTAAACATACAACACACGTGCGTATAGCAAGGACTATAAACATTTCATCCAAATGGTACGGATCTGGTAGCACCAAATTTGCCCTAAAGAAAACCGTAAAAGTCGAGTATAATCGGTCAAGTCAAGCCGGTACCATGCAGTGGAAAAGCGTCAAATGACGTTTTGGCAACAGGACCTGTGTGATTGGAGAAGGGGTATGAGCCTCGTCACACCACATGGTGGTTTCGTGTCACAACAGGAGTGGTGTGGCGTTCCCACCCAGGACGTGGGCGTGGCTCCTTGTCTGTGGTGGTTGCTGTTGTCATCATCACATCCCTTGCTTTGTGTCCTTCTCCTCCCATCCCCCTCGATCCATCCATCCATCCATCTTCTCCTTCTCCCCTCCATCCACCTCCTCTCCAGGCCGCCGGCAGGACTGTGGAGAAAACAAGATGGTGGTCGTCAAGGGCTTTGCACCTGGTAAAGACCCCGCCCAACCCCCCCTCTTGATAACCCCCCCCCCCTCCCTTTCCTCAATGGCTCCCTACCCCCTTTATCTTGATGACTTGTTTGACACCTTTCTCACGCTACTAATGCCCAACTGAACTTGGCTGGTCTTGGTTAGACTTTTCATGTTGTTCACAGCAGGCTGTTTCCTTCACTGCAGTTGATCAGGCCCAGCCCGAAACATTTCAAAATGTCTGACTTGGGTGACAAGGGTAGTAGGGCTGAGGATACCTGCTGTGTATTCGCAACGTGTCATCTCTGTCCCATCTCTATCCATCCGTCTCTCCTCTTCCCGCATATAGCATCACGATGTGCTAGCTACGCTGTTGTTGCACAGCTTCCGTGCCGTTTGTTAAAAAAAAACATGGCTGACGGCTCATATCAAGGCTCTCTAACCTCAAATAAATGCCTATGCTGTTAAATCCTAACCCCTTTAATCCATAAAATGCATGCAGACAATATTGCTTTATTGCACAGTTATCATAATAGACTAATCACACAAATGTGCATCAGCGCACGTCAACACAGATCACTTAACAGCTGTTCAGCCCGGTAGGGTGCTCTTACACCTCCGTGGCGGCACACCGGACCCCATGTCCAGACACGTGAAGATTGTGGCCGTTATAGTCCCTCTGTACCTGTCCTGAGCAGTTCCCCATCACCACTCAGACCTGGTGGCCGACCTGCTGAAGGAGCTGTCCAATCACAACGAGCGCGTGGACGAGCGCAAGGGGGCGCTGGTGGAGCTGCTGAAGATCACGCGGGAGGACAACCTGGCCGTGTGGGACGAGCACTTCAAGACCATCCTGCTGCTGCTGCTGGAGACCCTGGGGGACAAAGACGTAGGTCTGCCCCCCCCTGAGGGGGGACGTGTGTCTGGGTGTGTGCGGGCCTGAGCGAGGGCGTGTGTTTACCGGACGCCTGTGTGTTTGTGTGCTGTACGAACGGAGTGTCTGTCGAGTCTACCGTGCCGTACGAGTGCGTACGAGCCCTCCGACGGCATCCGATGATCCCTCCCTCCCTCCCCGCAGCACACCATCAGGGCCCTGGCTCTGAGAGTCCTGAAGGAGATCCTGAGGAACCAGCCCATCCGCTTCAAGAACTACGCTGAGCTCACCATCATGAAGACCCTGGAGGCCCACAAAGACTCGCACAAAGAGGTATGCCCTCCGACCGCTCACATATGGGGAAATCACTTTGGATTTGCGAAGACGTTGCCTATTAAGACGGTAGCTTAATCATTCTGAGACTCATGTGCAGAGTAATAGAGACTCCTTCCTCTTTCTCGCTGTGTGTGTGTGTGTGTGTGTGTGTGTGTAGGTGGTGCGGGCCGCAGAGGAGTCAGCTGTCACCCTGGCAGGCTCCATCCATCCAGAGCAGTGCATCAAGGTGCTGTGCCCCATCGTGCAGACGGCCGACTACCCCATCAACCTGGCCGCCATCAAGATGCAGACCAAGGTGATCGAGCGCATCACCAAGGAGTCCCTGGTCACCCTGCTGCCCGACATCATCCCCGGGCTGCTTCAGGTCAGTACATCACCCCCCTCCCCCCCTCCCATGGCTCTGCTCTGTCAGAGGTTCTGTTCAATGGTAGCTTTTTGCAGGGAAAGTGACTTTCAGACTTATTTTGGATGTGGGTTGAAAGGGCTGGGGTGTGTGTAACTGTCAGTTTTGGACCCGTCATATTTGGACAGTTGGAACAGTTTGCCTTATTTGAACCAGGAAATGTTTGCTTGTACTTTGCCCTCCTGCACACACCTCTTCCATCCCTCCTACCTCCCCTGTCACCTGTGTGTGTGTGTGTGTGTATGTGGCTGACTGCCAGTCACTGATGCTCGTTGTGGCTGTGTGTTCCCAGGGCTATGACAACACAGAGAGTAGCGTACGCAAGGCCAGCGTGTTCTGTCTGGTGGCCATCTACTCCGTGATTGGTGAAGACCTCAAGCCACACTTGGCCCAGCTCACCGGCAGCAAGGTACGTGCTGCCATATGCCTAAAGTCCTCATGCGCACACAGACAAACATGCACCTGCCCCCAAAAGACCCTTGTTGGTTTTCCATGTTTTTATTTGACCTCTGGGTTCAACTGACCTCCCTGCCAAAGGTACATGGTAATATATGTCCTTCATGAACTTTCTGCACTGCAGTGTGTCCTTCGGTTAAATAAAGGTGCTGGACTGAGGTCTTTCTCCCTTGACAGTGTTTGGGCTTGATCCAGCCTGTTGGTTATTGGATAGTGGATATTGACGCCGGTTGCGTAAGCCTGGTAACAGGCTTACGCAACCGAGGCAGGCTTACGAAGGCTAACTCGACGCTACGGCCGAGTTAGCCTTCACACCCTGTCAGAGAGCCCCGTCACACTGCTGGCCCCTGCAGAGAGGAGCTCCTACAGCACAGGGATGTGTTCAGTTAGCAGTAGACATGGGCTCATTACTACACCAAGCAAGAATTTCACCAAGCAGGTGTTTCATTTGTCCAAGACTAGAAACGTTTTGATATTTACATTTAGTCATTTAGCAGACGCTTTTATCCAAAGCGACTTACAAGAAAGAGCAAAAGGTGCGTAGGTCAATGATCATAAACAACGAGATAGCCCCAAAAACAATGTGGGTAGGCAAAACATGAAGCATACATTGTGAAAAGCAAATAAGAGCCAATAGGTAGAACCAGAAGAGCATTAAGTTAAGTTACAATTAAACGACATGATCCTCGAAAGTGCCCAGAGTGTACCTGGAGGAAAGCAAGCTACAATAATATAATTCCCAGCGAGTACAAGTAGCTAAATGAGTTACAACTAACCAACAAGTGCAACAAGTCCCTCAATAACCCTAACCCATGACTGGAGGATATTTCTCGAAAGCATTCACCTTTTTTATTTTTTTGCTGCCACCTTCGGGTCATTGTGACCCACCTTTTGCACCACGACGGTGGGTCACAATGACCCGAAGGCAGCACAAGGGTTTAGTTGTTTATAGCCATGTCTTAAATTCACGCTTCCTGTCAGGAAGGTCAGTATTTTAAGTAGTATTGAGCTCAGGAAAGGGACAATTGTCCATTAGTCCAATGTACACAATTAAGCTGCATTCTATTCTGTTTCAGATGAAGCTGCTAAACTTGTACATTAAGAGAGCCCAGACCACCAACAGCAACAGCAGCAGCTCCTCTGACGTGTCCTCACACAGCTAGTGGAGCAGGGGGACCTCCACCTCGTCTGTCTGCTGCTGGCCTGGAGGTGGAGGAACATCATGGAATGACCTGAGATATAGTAGTGCCTGACCTTCTCCTTCATCTCCTGAGCTTCAGCCCGTTGGACTCCTACAGCAGACCCTGTCTCCATGCCCACCCGTCATGGCTGCCCTTGGTTCAGTTCGGTTCCCCTGATGTTCACTCCTGATGAGTTTCTGTTTCCTCAGTAAACCTTCTCCTAGTTTCTGCATCATCTGTTTCCTCCCGTTTGTACGGAATGTTGGATTGTTGAGTTTCTACATAGAGGATTCCTGCGTTCTGACTGTTCTAAAGGTTCTCAATAGGAGGCCAGTTCATCTACGACAACACGTCAGGTGGGCTGGTTGTTTTTCCCTAATGTAAGATGGTCTGTTGAGCTTTTCCAGTTGTTGCCGGAAGGTTGTTATGCTGTGGTGTAATAATATTCTGACTTGTCTCTAGATGTTACTCCTAATCCACTTGTTTAGCTGGAGGAACAGCTTCTGAAGGGGCAGAAGTAAAGTTATTTCACTTTCGATTTTTTTTTGGTGATAAAGAATCATTTGGCTGGCCCAGTGATGATGTAATGCCCATTTGGATCTGGCAAAACTTGGGGGGGAAAAAGTACATTTAACATGTATAATTACGTCACGTAATTATAAGCATTATTTAAAAATAAAATTGGAGAACACCAGTTTGACACAGTGAAGTTTGTTTGTCACTTTAATTTTGTCACTTTGAAGACTAAAGGTCTATTACGTTATACCTTTCGTCTATAATTTGGATTAAAAAAAAATTACCTGAAAGTGACAAAATGTTGAATTTAAGTTGAGCCCATCTTAAGACCTTCACGCAAGAATTACAGGAATACCATCTAAATGGCTCTCGTTTTCTAACTAAAAGACAATCTGAGATGAAAACTGGCATAAAATTAGCAATCAGGTTTGTGACAAGGTCCTCTTTTTTGTGCTGTTAAGTATGTTGAACACTGAATGACCCACCAAGTTTAGATTGGAAACAATCAGCCTGTTATCAGTGTTGTCAGCTAAACACACAAAGGCTCAAAACATTACTTTTTACTCATTTTTTGTTTTATAAACACACTTGTGTGTACCTGTTGCAAGTCTACAACGCTGCTGCTTAAAGAAGTCCACCGTGTCTGACATGTGAATTATGTAAATTCACATGTTAATTACTGCAAATCACATTATGTAAATAGTGTTACCAGGCTCAGTGTTTGAGGTAAAACTGTTGAGACTACCAGGTTGTGTGTTATATATATATATACCACAGTCAGGCCTGACCACTTGGACTGAGGAGAGGGGATGGATGTAAAGTGCTGTAATTGTCAGCTCTTCAGAATGTGAAACCCCAACAGAAATAAACTGACTTGCAAACAGACATTATGGTATTGACCCAACATGATGCAAATACGTTTAGTTTGTTTATCGAGCACCATTCCCACCCCTCCCTCCATGTGACAACAGGTTTTTGCTATATCAGTAAAGTATTTTGTAAATAAACCTTTGGACACCGCTTCGCAATTTTCATAAGATGAAATAACAGTTTGGCTATATCACTTTTTTGCACGTTAGCAAAAAGCTTGCATGTACTGTACTGTGGCAACACAGCTATGTTCATGGGCCCAGTTTTTGGCTGTTGAAGTGCACTTGTAACCTCATTTACAGTGTAGTCAGCCTTTACAGACTAATGTTTCTGCATAGGCAAGGTACTGTAGCCATGTGTTACACTCAATGAGCTTCTTAAGTTGACCAAATCCTCACAACGTCTGTTTAGACAACTGTTAACTGGATGTAATGCTAAGAATTATGGCTGCCCTGGAAAAAACACCTCTCCTGGAGATGTGGGGTGGGCTATAACCTAGGGAATGTGGCTTCTGAAAATGTTTGCTTTGGTACTATTTGACTTTCCTCCAATTAACGCAACAAATTAAGATCACCAAATAGTTTCTATCTGTTCAAAAAATTGAGTCTCTATCCTTTGCGAGTGACTCTGTTTCGTGTAAAGGAGAAGCGAACCAGTAGAAAGTCTTGCTGGTAACGTTTTGGTAGTTTACGGTCAAGATAATCTGATGCATTTGTGGCCACTACAGTAAGGTATTCCTATTGATCTGTTCACTATGCATGTTATTATTTTTATTTCTTTTGTCCTGTTTTGTCATGTAATATTATTATCTGTATTTATATGTTTAACTTTTTTTTGTGTTTCTCATGACAACTGTACAGAATGGTTTTGTTAACAGCCACCTGTGATAGATTTGCGACAATGTAAATTTGTTTGCTTTAGAAATAAACCAACGAGAAAGTTCATTTTGTTTGTGGTGCCTTGATCCGCGCCGGGGGCTGACGGCCCGGAGCAGGCGTCCCCGATTCTGTCTCTTTAACAGCACTATCAGCAGCATAGGAATGCAACACTGTTGCTCAGTCTCCCATTCATGTACAAACAGAACGGAGTGCTGAGGTGTGCTTAGGTCTGCAATGTCAACATGCACCTAGACAGAGAAGAGGGCTCGGGTGTCTGTCCTCCTCGGAGCTCAACAGCAAACTAGGACAACACTTAATGAGTTATTGAGTGTCTTTTTAACAATAAGCAACTTTTGCACCAACAGACATTCTCATATATATATATATATATATATATATATATATATATATATATATATACTGTATATATATAAGGGGTCACACATTTTTCCATGTGGTTCATGACACTTTTAATGAATGTCGCTCTCTGATAACCAGCACATTTTGACGTCCCCCTTCAGTACCCTCATGTTTATGTGTCAGTCTGGATATGCTTTTGCCTGTTAGCATAGTCAACACTTGTACTATTCCAAACGCACTGCAGGGGGATCACATGCCGGCCTCCCAGCTGTGCCGAGCGGAGGTGTGTCAGCCTGTCCTCTCAAAGGTCATGTCAGGTACATGATAATGAGAGGGGACGTCACACTGGGGATATAAGACCGAGACAGAGTGGCTGTCAGCAAACCTCTCAGAGAGCTACTACAAGTGACGGCCTGCGCGCAGGGTGCCAGACCCACTCGACTTCTCTGTTACCCAGGGATACCTCAGAAGCTACACTGGAGAACATGCTGTTCTGGCACTCCCAACCTGAACCCTACCATCAGCACTCATCTGCCAGCTACATACGGTAAGCTGTTACGGTTCTCTGCTGTTACGGTTCCAATACCTGCTTGTTCGTTTCTTTTATTCAGTTATGATTTGGTGTTATTCACAATCGAGTCATAGGATTTGAAATACGAAATAGCCCACGTGTGTGAACTTTCTCGATTCCAAATAACTTGATTATTTTCTGCTACTGCTCGGGGAAGGGTTTAGCAACTACTCTCTGGAGAAGAGGCAGTCCTTGTCTTGAGGGTTTTTTGCCCAAAAGCATTTTTCCCCAAATGTTTTTTTTACCTTTGATCTCAGTCTGTCTCACCAATATGGCTGATGAACTGATTAGATAAATGGTCGGCCATACTGACACTATGCCCTCCTTCCCGATTAGTCCTCTAATGATCAACTGTTTTTCCCACTCACTCAGAGAAGCGTTGGCACCTTTCCTGAAACAAGAGGAGGAGCGTCACGATTCAGAAAACGCCACCAAACTGTCCCCTTTCCAATATGTTCTCTGTGCACCCACATCGCCGGCTGTAAAACAACAAGAAGAAACCCTGACCTATCTGAACCAAGGTAGATATGTGTCTACATTACTACATGTCTAGGTTACAGAGTTTATGGTCAGCCACTGGGCCATATGGTCTCCCATGCAAACACAGCTACCATTAACCAGCCACCATCACCATAGTAGACCATCGGCCTTGCCACTTTAACACACTTTTTACAGACACAAGCTTTATATCATTCTTGTTTGGCCTCTTATCTACACCACTTGTCAGGAATATCAAATTGTCAAGATATGATTGAAACATGAAAGCTCTTCTTCCATGGATTTGAATTTGACTTGCATCAACTCTTGCCCTGAACTGCACATTTCCCTTGTTCCCTCTCACCCTTGTATCCATTCTTACTATTCTCTCTGGTCTAATCCAAAGCTTTCTGAATTGGATTTAACCCATTTTTATTATTGTCACCACTGTTTTGGAGCCAAATAATGTTCCCTTGGGTAGAATTACATTGACAGATAAAGCAATGCTCTTGGTAATTTAATTATGACAATTACAGATACAGGTTATACAGACTAGCAGTGGATACAATAGTCGTAGAGTAGCAACACCTTATCGAGTCTGAGATTGGAGAAAGACACACCAACAAAGCTGGAAAGTTTGAGATCAGATCATTCTTGTTATGACATTTGTATAACAAGAGATAACTTCTCTTTGAACAAGAGTTACTCCATAGCAGAGGATTAGAATATGACACAGATAGGGTCGGTCTTTGTGTTAGTGGGAGACGGAGTGACAGGTATTTATTTTTAGGGGCTTACCTTGACATTTGGCTTTCAAAAGCAAGGTGTTTGAATTGACAACATTTCTATCCCCACTGCCCCTCTTTTCTTATTGATTGATTTCCCATTTTTCAATTTTAATCAGGTTTGTTTTAATGTCTTAAAATGTAGGTCAGTCCTACGAAATCCGTATGCTTAACAGAAAACTAGTGGAGTATACAGATATAAGCAGCAAATGTGTAAAGGTAGGTTAAAGGTATTTAACCTGTATTTTATACTCTCATGTGACCTCTTCCTTTCTTCTATATCTTTTTATATGTATCCCCTTCCTGGTTTGTCAACATACAGGTGACCCCTCAACCCCCTGTCCATCTCCTTCAGGGGTTGGGTTCCATCATTGCAGACTTTGGTACTATCACCCAACCTCTCCCTTTCTTAAACCCACTTCTTGAACACTCAGTTCAGCTTACACCTAATCACACAAAACACCACGTTCATACCTTCATATCATCTTTCCTCATTTTCTCTTTTTGCATTGTCTCGATGCAATGTTTTTTTTCTATGCTACTGGGACTTATTCATAAAGTTGGACATCTTGGTTGGAATAATGTATTGCTTGTTCCTTTTTTCAAATGTGAAAATGCATCTTTTTTTTCCGTGTGACAGTGAAATCAGTTGTGCAGTAGGTATGCAACAGGTATAATTGTTCATTGTTTAGTTTCGTGGTCACTTTCAAGCTCTAAAGGTGAATGTGTTTTATTTTTTTAAATAAAAACAAGTGGTATATTGAAGATGCCATTGGTTTATGAATAAACCCCATTAGTACACTATACAGTATGCTCTGTTCTCATCCAGCAGGTTGTTGTAATATGTTGAACCAATGTTTTTTAAGTGATTTCAGTTAGATAAACAAGACTCAAATGAAGTCATTGACAAAATTAAATCAAATTGCTTATGCATTGAAGCCTCCACCTCCCCCTCTTCCAAGACGGTAAATTAGGAAAGAGTGAGTCATTTGATTGAATTTGGCTCTGTCTCAGTGCATCCACTTGAGAGTTCTTTGTCGTCAGGCTGTTAGGCCTGTCATATATCGGTCATGTTTAGGAAGGCAGCCTGACGACACAGGAATGGAACAGGTGGCTTCTCCACTAGCCAATGACGTGTCTTGTCTGGGAGTCTGGGCAGCCTTTCAAGCATTAGTTTCCCTCAAATAGACTTCATGCTACATGTTTTTGCAGGTTGTTAATTTTATGATTTGTTTTATACAAGGTTTTAAAGGTTACCATGAACTATATCCATTATTCATCAATGACAGGCATTCATTAACTCTCTGCTCCTTGCAGAGATGATAATGTGTGTCTTTATACACATCCAGAAACAACAAAACTAGAAAAGCTTGTGTGGGATTTATGCAAACCCCTAAAAAACCTCAACCAGCCACCACTGATTCTGTAATAAATGTTTTTGTATTACATTAGATATAAGGCAGACATTCTCGTTCTGCAACAGGCCCTTTGTTTTATGAAGGTAGCTTCTGCTCAACCATCATGGGGTTGCCCTTACTGCTATCAGAATCATTTTTATTTTTTTGTTTAAATTAATGGAAAATTGTGGCTGTTTATGTGTGATTTTCATGTGGGTAGCCACTTACATGTTGGTTGAGTTTCAGGCAGTATGGTCTAGTGTGTTCACTGTACTCCACACTAACATCTGCCCCTGCTTGTTTCCAGAGCATAGTCCGAGTGGTGTTCCACGACCGCCGACTGCAGTACACAGAACACCAGCAGCTGGAGGGATGGAGGTGGAACAGGCCTGGGGACAGGATCCTGGATATCGGTGAGTCCACCTGCCTGAACCGACTCTTACTGCTCAACACTATCTCAGATGGCTGTCTTCCCATGTTAGTTAAAAAAAACAACCAATATAACATTTAATGCTATGACACTTGAGAATTTGAGTATAGCATCATTTCTGATGCCTGTCATGGAGACATTAACCCTCTTCCTTCATCATTTCATCTCCTATTCGCCATTGACTATGATTGGCTGTGATGGCCTGGGTCCAGACATCCCCCTGTCCGTGGGCATTGTGGATCCTCGAGCTCACCCTTTGCAGCTCAACACCCTTGAGTTCCTCTGGGATCCTGTGAAGAATGCCTCAGTCTTCATCCAGGTACCTCCTCCAGATGTCGAACCCACCTTTGAGCACCATCGCCTGGTATTATTATCAATATAGCATATGGTCGGATGGGTGATCAAACCGTGAATCGATTTCTTTGAAGGTGAACTGTATCAGCACTGAGTTCACCCCCAGGAAGCATGGAGGGGAGAAGGGGGTTTCCTTCCGAATCCTGATCGACACGTTTGCCCAGAATGAACATGGGGAGTACCAGGAACATGTCCACTCCTCCAGCTGCCAGGTCAAGGTCTTCAAGGTACAGATCCTGAAGCTGGGCAGTGTGTGTGTGTGTGTGTGTGTGTGTGTGTGTGTGTGTGTGTGTGTGTGTGTGTGTGTGTGGGGGGGCATATTTTTGGATGCACATATTTGGTATGAAAACGGTATAATTGCTCTCCTTACCCCACAGCCAAAAGGAGCGGATCGCAAGCTCAAGACAGACCGGGACAAAATTGATAAAAAGTCTCTCCTGGATAAAGAGAAATATCAGCCTTCCTATGATACCACCATGCTGACAGAGGTTAGGAACAATCATGTCCAAGAAAGAGTCCCTAAAAACAATGCTCAGCTTCTGTCACTTGGCAAACTTTGCCACTTGTTAACCCTTGTGTTATCTTCGGGTCATTCTGACCCATCAATCATTGTGACCCACCGTCGTATTGCGACAACTTTACCGCATACAAAAACAAAGTGAAGCATTTTATTTTAACCGTCGGGCTGTCTCAGACCCCCCACATTGCGAAGGTTAAAAGAAAATGATATTTATTTGTTTTTGTATTGGGTAAAATTGGGTAAACACAACGATGGTTCGTTGTGAACCTTTGGGTCATGTGACCCGAAGGCAGCACAAAGGTTAATATGTTGCTTTTTTAGACCATGCCCTTGGCTCAGTGATCTGTCAATGATTGTGACTGTTACGGTTACAGACCAGTGTAGTGTAGTCTGTCTCAGTGCCTAGTAAACAAGTGATGCCTACTTAAGCCTAACCTGGATTGATGTTTTGTTAAGTTCGCATGTGTTTTTGTGTCAAGATGGAGTATCCTGGTCAAACAGTAATCTCTGGAGCCTCTCTGTAAATGACCCCTCTCCCTCTCCCTCTCCCTCTCCCTCTCCCTCTCCCTCTCCCTCTCCCTCCCTCCCTCCCTCCCTCCCTCCCTCCCTCCCTCCCTCTCTCTCTCTCTCTCTCTCTCTCTCTCTCTCTCTCTCCCCTGCCTAGTGTTCCCCATGGCCTGAGGCCCCAAACCTGATCAGCACTAGCAGCACTCCATCCCCAGTCTACCACCACAGCTCCCCCACTCCCTGCAGATTTACCGATGGCCAGGCCAGACAGCAAACCACAGACTGGTCCGTTTCGAATTTGCACACACCTTGTTTTAGAGATCATATTTGTGCTTAGTGCTCGTGATTAGGGAGTCAGATGGCTGGGCAGTTAGGGAATCGGGCTAGTAATCTGAAGGTTGCCAGTTCGATTCCAGGCCGTGCCAAATGACGTTGTGTCCTTGGGCAAGGCACTTCACCCTATTTGCCTCGGGGGAATGTCACTGTACTTACTGTAAGTCGCTCTGGATAAGAGCGTCTGCTAAATGACTAAATGTAATGTAAATGTCAATGCTGGAGTAAGTTGCTTCCAAGGAGCTTCAGGTCTGCGTCGTGCAAAAACAGTTTGTTATCACTGGTTATTAATGAGGATACATTACTACCACCCTTCCTCCCAAACCACCTGCCTCTTGTGTTCCTCACATTTCAAGCAACAGTTCTCCACACCCGGGGGGGGAGTTGCTGTCGCCTGGCTGCTCTGATGTAAGTAAAGAGGACTGGTGTTGCGTCAATGGTTAATCCTATTGCTTCCTTTATACTTTTAGGCCAGTCAGACAGACAAAGAGACAGCCCGCTGGACAGACAGGTGGTCTTACTGCTGGCAGCTTGCCGACTGTCATGAAGACAGACAGGTAGACAGACAGACACAGACAGGCAGATAGGCAGGCAGGCAGAGACAGACAGACAGACGGAGTGGGTGCCATACTAATTTGAAGAAGCTCTTCTTGTGTTTGCCCATGTAGCCCCTGGTGCCATCGTCCTCCCCCCAGCACACTCAGCAGTGGCTGCAGCTCCACAGGTTCTCTCCCTTCTGCAGGCTCTTCTCCAGCTTCACAGGTACGGTCAGAGGAGACCCACACGGTCCCGTTAAATGAAAGCAACGCAAAGCATTTGTTCAGATGACACACGCAAGCTTTGCTTTACTGAGTGGCACACTGTCTCTTCCAACAGCAAAGGCTTTTTGTCAGTGAGTAACAGGACTTCTATCTCTCTATCTATGGGTTTGTTTCTCCGTCCGTCCTGTCAGAGCAGTTGGTCAGTGACTGTGGAAATTGCGCTTGTGTGAATGTCGTAGGTGCGGATCTGCTGAAGATGAACCGCGAAGACCTGATCCAGATATGTGGTCCTGCTGACGGAATCCGTCTCTTCAACATCATCAGAGGAAGGTGAGGGAGAAAAAAACGGATGACATTGTGATATAGTGTATACATGTGTATACATACAAGACAGTACATACATAATATATTCATCCATATAGTCACAAACTCTAAAGAGATGAAGGTGTTACTTTGTGTCTCTGGGCATCAAACTTGAGTGCATGACTGATGTCCTGGCTGCGGTTACTCTGTGTGTGTGTCTGAAAGTCCAGTAATCCCTGCATGTTCTAACTGGATGTCATCTGTGCTCATCCAGGGGGATCCAGCCTCGCCTCACCATCTATGTGTGTCAGCAACAGAGCAGGAACCAGCCTCCGACTAAACCAGGAAATGGGCTCAGTAGGTTACACAACAAACTGCTGTCTGCGTCAACAGTCAAATATGTGGCGCTATGAGGCTGGGTTACAAACTATAAGTCTAGTCTCCATAGTAGGTATAATTGAAGTGCAGTAGTGTTTTGTATGATTTTCTTTTTGCCGACTCCATATACAAATATCGATTCTCTGTAGGTCCAGTAAACCAATGCTCTGGTAACCCATTCTCCTCCCTGGTGTGTAGTCTACCATGCTCTGTACCTGGACAAGCTGACACTGAGAGAGCTGTCCGAGAAGATAGCCCAGCTGTACAGCGTTCCACCACAGAACATCAGCCTCATCTACAGACAGGGCCCCACCGGCATCCACATCCTGGTCTCTGATGAGGTCAGGAAAACCTCTGTCTGTAGCTGTCTGTGTGTGTGCCCTCCTAACTGTCTGTCTGTAGCTGTCTGTGTGTGCCCTCCTAACTGTCTGTCTGTAGCTGTCTGTGTGTGTGCCCTCCTGACTGTCTGTGTGTGCCCTCCTAACTGTCTGTCTGTAGCTGTCTGTGTGTGCCCTCCTGACTGTCTGTCTGTAGCTGTCTGTGTGTGTGCCCTCCTGACTGTCTGTCTGTAGCTGTCTGTGTGTGCCCTCCTAACTGTCTGTCTGTAGCTGTCTGTGTGTGTGCCCTCCTAACTGTCTGTCTGTAGCTGTCTGTGTGTGCCCTCCTGACTGTCTGTCTGTAGTTGTCTTTGTGTGCCCTCCTAACTGTCTGTCTGTAGCTGTCTGTGTGTGCCCTCCTAACTGTCTGTCTGTAGCTGTCTGTGTGTGTGCCCTCCTGACTGTCTGTCTGTAGCTGTCTGTGTGTGCCCTCCTGACTGTCTGTCTGTAGCTGTCTGTGTGTGTGCCCTCCTGACTGTCTGTCTGTAGCTGTCTGTGTGTGTGACCTCCTGAATGTCTGTCTGTAGCTGTCTGTGTGTGTGCCCTCCTGACTGTCTGTCTGTAGCTGTCTGTGTGTGTGCCCTCCTAACTGTCTGTCTGTAGCTGTCTGTGTGTGCCCTCCTGACTGTCTGTCTGTAGCTGTCTGTGTGTGTGCCCTCCTGAATGTCTGTCTGTCTTTCACAACTATTGTACTAAACCAGAAGGGGTATTCCAGAAAGCAGGTTATGCAACATAACCGGGTAAGTTAATCCACCAGTTGATTCACAATGTTGGAGCAACCTACTGGCAATGTTGCTACAATGCTGGGTGTCAGCTGGGGAGTTAACTTACCTGGGTATGTCACATGACCTGCTTTCTGGAATACCCCCCTGCTCTACTCCGACTGATGGTACTGCCCCCTCCTGGTGATCAAATGTGCAGTTGCCAGCTTCCACTAGGCATAGTGTTACTGTAGGAGAAAGGATCATGGAGAATGGATCATAGTACAACTGGTGCCCCATGTTATAGGTTCCCTGATAGTTTGTTAAGTTTGGGGGCCTAAACTGAACAGACTAACTTGTTAACGAACACAGGACCATTGAAATGTTTGTTAAAATGTTTTCTTCATGTCTCTCAGATGGTTCAGAACTTCAGTGAGGAGGCGAGTTTCATCATCAGCACTCTGAAAGGTGATGTTTCTCTACACTAAGTTCATTTTTTTCTCTCTATCCATCCATTTAGCCAGCCAGCCATTTAGCAATGTCAGTTATAATATACTGTATTCAATCAATCAATATATTTAAGCTTAATCTTAACTTCCTGTTCTTTTTATTTAATGTTGCTGTATTGTTTTGTTCTATGATGGTTCTGAAATGCCAGATGAAAACAACGATCGCTACCACATTGTTCTGAAATGACTACACAACAGAAGCACTGGAGCACAACAATCCTAGCTTCTACAACCTTCAGAGGATGCTTGGTCAGGTTCATTCAAACTTGTGTTTGTACAAATTTGACTATATCTAAACTATAGCTTCTATTACTCTGTATACATGTAATTTATATATTGTATAAAGCATTAAGAAACTTACAGAGAAAAAATTTCATCAAGAAAATATTAAAACAAAGTTGTTGTTTGTTGTGTATTTCCATTGTTTCCATCAAGGCAGTGTTTAATATCAGGATGTTTATTTCTTGCTACATGTCCTGCTTGAACTTAATAAGAAAATTACTGACAGAAAAGGCAAATGAACAAAGTTTGTATACGTGTAATTAATGTAAACTTATTCTGTCTATGTTCAATTTTAACATGTTACATAGCCTATATTATTGTGCAGCAAACCGGATAGCCAGTATAATGAATTGACAACATTTTCATCATAAATCCTCCCAATAAGTGTAATGAATAACTGTCTTTAAGGTGGTACTTCTGCTTTGATGCTTGGATTTATGAGAAAATAAATGTACTTTTTTGACTGGACAGCCATGACTTCAAAGATGAGGTTCCACTCATAATAAATGGTTTGCAGTACTTCAGTCCTGAGAGGTTTATTTTATAGAATAAAAAGTGAAACCCACAGGTTTTCCCCAACAACAGATGCCTGTGGGTTTAGTCATGTAGTCATGACTACATTACAACAGAAGACATCCCACAAGGGAACAGTAGGCTACTTCAGTATTGTGTCAGGGTAACATTCCTAACCAATGCGCGATTTGGACAGATGCTCAACCGATCTAACAGTGCGTTCACACTGCAGCGTTTTTTAATGCTCTGCATCGCTTGCCTTCCCACAGTACACCACGCTCGGGGGCGTGTTAGACAAGTTAATACAGAGTTGTAGTTCTCTAAGGTCACTGTTGTAGTCATGGCCAAGCGTGCAGATTTGGGTTAATGTACTCACAATATCGATCAAAATACCACTTTTACACAACATTTATGTAAGTGCAAGATTTTACTAGTGCAAGATTACAGTAGAATACATGTTACGCCACCGGTCACTCAACCAGTCGTTTGTAGGCTGGGCTAGCGAGCTAGCAGTGGCACAGAACAGTCACGTAATGTGACGACTACATTTAAAAGTAGGCTATAAAAACACACTAGGAACAATGACGACATCGGCAACCATGCACCATGCATTATTAGTTTAATGTAATCTTTAAATTCAGGCTCGTCACATTAGTAACTTTGTTCTGAACAGAACTGGGTGTGCGGACACATACGAAAAGTTTCTCCTCCATCTTGAAATTGTCAAACCTAGAAATGTTTACCATGACGAACAGTTGCTACGTTACAAGAAACAAGAAACCAATCCTATTGGCCAACGCTAGCGTTTTCACGCTCCTCATTTACATAAAGTTGAGAAAATCCAACTTGCAACGCTCCGCTCCGCTCCGCTCGCCTTCCCACAATGCCCTACGCGAGCGTCAACGCCTGGTTTCATTGAAAATGAATTGGAAGCCGACGCCGCGCGCCGCCCGCTCCGCTGCAGTGTGAACGCACTGTAACGGCAGAACACGGAGGACTATCGGAAATTGTATTGTAATAAAAAGTAAGTAGGCTACAGTATTTTAGACGTTATGCTTGAAGCAGTTGTGTAAAATTAATTTAGGTGTTCATCGGTGTTCTGCAGTTTTAACATGCTGTGATACAGGAAATAAACAAGGCAGAGGCTGGAATTTTCCATAGGTTTCGTTTCAAGTGAAATGTCTCCGCCCTTTGCTTGAAATATTTCTAAGTAACCTGGTGAATAAGTAGGCCTAAGCGACATAAAGCGACATACAATTATAATGTTTTGTCTGAAATCCCAAATAGGCTATGTTGGATAGTCATATTATTCTACTAGGACTGTAAAATGAATGGGCATAATGGACTACGCCTACAGCCTGATCTTCCGCAAAACAGGCTATTATGCCAGCATCCTTATTTAATAGATTTTCTTTCTTCCATCTCTTAGCTCTCTTTCACAATTTTACTCAGCATTTCTATCACTTTAATTTGTGATTCTTATCTTGAAATGAGTCTTGAGATGACAAGTAGGCTATATTAGCCTAAACACAGAGTGTGAATTATACAATGACAATCGGGGGGGTCAACTTCTTCTCCAGGGCGTAAAGTAATATTTACGATTACAGGTAAATGTATGGAAAGAGTTTCATGCACCCTTTGACTAGACTTATGCTCGATGTCAAACAAATCTAACAAAAGTGCCTGAAGTTTTTGTTCAACCTCCTATTGTAGTTAACATTTTCTAAAGGAATTAAGGAAAACTTGCTTGAACACAACCTCTAGTTTTTATTCGGTGGCAAGCTACCGTTATTTAATAAGAATACTTGAAGGATGTTTTTGGTCTTGGTCAAACATTGAAGGTAGAAAGTGAAAGGCTTATTATTTTCGTAAAATGTTCATACAGTTGACCAACTTGCCTGACAAAAGATCAGTGTCCCACCGGGATCCACTTCCTGGTCACACCCTGGTCACAACAAGATTCAATAAGACATTTTCACCTGGCAAAAACAAATTGTGGTATGCATTTCCAAATGCAACTGTATGTGTAACACTTACATTACACAATCTTATATTTAAACCCAGCTGTCAATGTGCCATAATGAATTGTGATTTAGGCTATATATGACACAGTATATTTTGACTAACTTTTCAGCTGTGGTTGAACTACGTCTGTGTTAAAGAAGGAAGAATGTCAGAATGGCTGAACTAAGCCAAATGAAGGTAAGCATTAAAAACATAATTGGTTACAATTAAACGTAATTTTACTAAAACAGCCATACAGCAGAACAAAGCATTAACACATACAGCTACTATAGTCTTATTTGCTTGCTTGTAAACTTTGATGATTTATTTTTATTTTAGAATGAAGAGGAGGGGGGGCTGTCTGAACTGTCAACTGATGTTGAGAATTGGAGCATGTTGGATGTGAGACTTTGGGCTGTGAATGGAGCACGTGTTGAAGCTGACAGTGCCGATATTTTACTTCAGCAGAAAATTAATGGCGCTAGTCTTTTACTTTTAGAGAAATCTGAATTATCTGACTTGTTGGGCCTAGGGCCTGCCAAACTTATCATTCATGCAAGAGATGAACTTTTAAAACAAAAAAATGAGCAGCCATTAAACCCAGTCGGTCAGTATGGAAGACTATGCAAGCCATATCCTTTTCATCGACATCATGATGCCTGCAGATACAAGGTGAACAGTATTCTCGATGTAACAGAATCCGGCGCATCTGACTATATAGAACCATGTCATGAGTACAAAGCATACATTAATACCCAAGATATTCCTGTGGTAAACAAATTTCTAAAGTTCACGGATGAGGTCATTCGATTTGCATCTGCCTGCATGAATAGCCGTACTAATGGCACCATACATTTTGGAATAGGAGATAAGCCAGAGTTTGAACACGGACAAGTTTTGGGAGTTGAACTCCAGGATAAGGAAGGATATGACAATGCTTTAAAATGTGCTATTGAGGGTTATTTTGAGCATAAACATATCCGGGCTGCCAAAATGTGCATCAAACCAACCAGATTTGTAGAGGTTCTCAATCTTGATACAACAACAGCTAAAAAGTTTGTAATAGAAGTGGACATAGTACCAGATTCTGTCATCTGTGAAGAGAACATTTACCATATATACAACGTGAAGAAAGCCAAAAAGACCAAATACAAGGAAATTAACAAAGAAGAAATGACAAAACACTTTTTTGTCCGAGATAATAGTAGCAGCAGCAATCTCCTTGCACTAACCAGCCATGCCAAGCCTTCGAAGGAGTACAACAGCTTTGTGGACAATGTGAAACAGCTGTCACAATTAAGAAAGGAAGCAGAGGAAAAGCACCTCAGTATTGTTAAAAGCAGTGTCCAGGGCTCCAGGCTGAGTGAGATGATAACAGGTGGATCACAATCTTTAGACAAAACCCACTTCCAACATTATGTGATTGTGACCAACAAATCACATCCAATTCAGTTGGCATCCCTGGATTTCCTTCCTGGACTCAATCCCATTGCGGTTTTAGACTTTGACCCAGAATCAGCAAAATATGGACTTAAAAAGCACTTTGAAGAGCAAATTGCAATGAATGTGCATTTACCAGAGCGCTATAAAATCACAGAATCAATAGAAGACATTGTAAGCAGGTTGAAACTGTCTAAAAACACCAGCTGGGTTTTCTGCAATGGAGGTGTTGATAAAGAGATGCCTTCAGAAATATGTGACTGGTTGATAAAGAAGGGAGCATCTGTTCGAGATGTGATTTCCTTCCTCTGCCGGAAAGATGTACTACCACACAAAAAGTTCCTGGTCATCTTCTTATTGTTATCTACTGTCAGTGATAAAATGGATCCCCTGCTTGAGACCTTCAGCACTTTCTTGCAGCAGCTCGAAGGAACAGAGCAAATCCTTTGCATCTGTGAAAATGAAAATGCATTCGTCCGCTGGAGGGATCTAATTGAAGCTCGCTATGAATGCAACATTTCAGCCAGATGCATATATGAGCTCAGTTTAGCAGAAATCAATGGTACTATGCTCAGTTTGTGGTCCGTAAATCGTAAGTCCAAACGTTTTCTACCCGGTGCAGGAAACAGCAATGTTCTGCTAGAAAAGAAAGTGGAGGGCAACATGGACACCCTGAATGTTCTCTGTGTGAACCAGTGTGAAGGTGGAAGTGAAGACAAGGCCGACATAGAAGAGAGGTTCTACAAAGGAGGAAAGGTATCATGGTGGAACTTCTTCTTCTCTGAGCAACCAGGATCTATGCCATTTATTAAACGGGACAAGTTTAACTACATCATGAACACAATCATACCATCTTTGAAGTCACTGAGAAAAGCATGCGTGTCCTTCCACCTCAGGCACATCGCAGGTTGCGGAGGAACAACCCTTGCTATGCACATACTGTGGGCCCTGAAAGAAGAATTCCGCTGTGCAGTTTTAAAAGACAGAGATGTTGATTTTGATGAGGTTGCCCACCAGGTGGTTGACCTTCTGAAGCATGACACAACAGAAGAGACATCTCTGCTTCCTGTGTTGCTGATGGTTGATGATTTTGAGGAGATGGATAATGTCTATGATTTACAGCAACACTTAGATACAGAGTGTGTGAGGAGAAATATACGTGCCAGATCCCCACAGGTCTTTCTACTCAATTGCATGAGAGCAGAGTCTTTGGAAGACAAAGAAACAACAGAAGACTCAGTGTTCATTGGGAATGAACTCTCTCCTACAGAGCAGGGGCAGTTTGAGAAGAAACTGGAAGAGATGGAAAAATCCTACCAGAATACAGAAACATTCTATGGGTTTATGTTCATGAAGACAAACTTTTCAACGGATTACATGCAGGGTGTTGCTCAGAAAACGTTGAAGAGCTTCAACATTGAGCATAAAAATGCACAGCTGATTGCTGTTTTGGTCCTTTTGAATGAATACTGCAAGGGTGCAACGCTCGCTGTCTCGTTGTGTGAAGAGTTTCTTGGCCTCCAGACAAAGCCATATTGTGGTTCCAGCAGAGTTGAAGATGGTTTTGGAAAGTTTTCACCCCTGCTGACGCGATGTACTGATGAGGCCAAGGTTGTATTCAGTGGAATTAGGATGATCCACTCAAGCATGTCTTTTCACTGTTTGCAGGAACTAACAACCACATATAATGTCACCAAAGCAGAGATAACCAATCTTTTGCTCAACACAGACAAGTTTTATGAGTGCATACAAGGTAAAGGCAGACTCCTTACAAATGTTCACAAGATGTTGGTCAAGAGATGTCACTCAAAAGGCATAGCATCTCAGTTTTCACCACTCATCCAGGATATTGAAAAACAGTCACCAGGAGCAGAGGAAACTGTGTTATTCAACGCTGCCAAACGATTTGAAAAAGGTGCCATCATCTTACAGCTTCTTGCCAGGTATCAATACATAAAGAGGAAGGATTTCAGGGAAGCCAAAGAGTGGGCACGTAAAGCAAAGGATCTCTCTAGAGGTAACTCCTATATTCATGATACTTCTGCACAAATCATCAAATCCGAGCTGAACACTGCACTAGCAAATAACAAGGATTCACCAATAACACCTGATAACATGAGAGATTATCTCAAAATGGCCTCTTTAGCAACGGAAGCTTTCAAAGAAACACATGAAATTGCCAAAAAGGAAGCCACTCTCTGGCTGCAAAACAAAAGAAATAACAGCACTTTCAACACAGTAGGGTGCCTTGGAGAAATCCAGGTTGCGGTACTTATCATCGAAATACTGAAAAGAACACCTGTGTTTTCATCAGGAGACGTCTGTCATGACATACTGAGTGAGGTTCTCTCAGACAACATTCCAATTCCCAAAATAAACGATCGATTGCGTCACAAACACACGAACTATTACGATGTTCTAACTGAGTTCAAGGATCTACTGTACAATCTCAGATACAGAATGAAGAAGCACTTTGATTTTCTTGACAGCTATTATGTCCATTTGGGTTCCAGATCAAAGACCAGAAAGAGGAACGAACCAGGCAGGAGCTCTTCAAGTGTTTCCATACGTATGTCAACCTCTTCTGCAAAACAGATTCCGCAGAGTTGCGGAAAAATCCAAACATGAGTGTCATGCTTGAAGTTCACAAAACAAGACAGTTTTTGGAGAAGAAAAAAGCTGATTCTTACTCTGGAATCCTAGGCTGCCTCTCTGATAATATTGCTGTTGACATGGAGACGATAGTCAGAAAGTGTGCCTTCATCTTAAAAAAGGGTTCTGAAATAAGTGTCAAAGAGAGGGTCAACTTTTTTTATGCTAATGTTGCGCTTAGCTGTGTCAAACCCCAGTCTCAGGACCTTCAACCTTATAACTGTCTGCTTGATGTCCTTTGTCAAGTTCTTCAGGGACAGATTCCATCAAATGACATATTGCCGTTGCACTTCATTGCAGTTGCACTTTTATGGCCCCTGAATATTCCAATGGCACAACCCGCAGCATCAGAAAAGTTGAAATCGTACATATCCCAGATGAGAACATCGTACCATAACGAAATGAAATCAGTGTACAATGGCAAGAGGCCTGTCGTACATTTCTTTTTGGGTGAGAAGCCGGGGTATAACCGTTTAATACACCGACGTGAAATTGAAAAATGTGCTAGGAAGGGACAGGACAACTTTGCTTCCCTTTGGGAAAATGGCAAGATATGGGAACAGGAGAATGTCAAGCAGCTTCTTTGTAGAGTAACAGGAGAGGTGCAGAGGAACGTCATCCTGGCAGATGTCAGGAACACAGACATGAAAATTGAAGTAACTCCCATGTTCAAAAGCCAGATTAGTGGGCAGAAAGAGGGGAAACAAGTGTCCTTTTATATTGGTTTCTCCATGAAAGGTCCACTAGCTTTTGACATCCAGTGATGTCAGGGACAAATACTGCGAGTGACTAAAGGATCATTCAGGGGAAAAAAATGGTAAGTTCAGACCAGAAGTTCTTAGAAAAAGTCTTAAGCAAGTTTATCTAAGAAGAAAATGTTTTTTATTTGTATGTTTTTACATTTTAATCCCTGAGGTGAAGCCTTAAAAATGTCTTAATGTGTTATTAATGTTCACTGTGTTTCTTCAACCATCACCACTAATCAATCAATGGGCTAATAGCCTGCTGTTGTTATGTCTTTATTTACTGAGGTTATGATTGTATTTCTGCAAGAAGACATTGATCCATCATAATGTGTGTACTGATATTTCTGAACTTACTATCTGTCCTATGAGAACAGTCATTGCATTTGTATTATTCAGTTGAACACCGCAGTTTCCTTTTTCTGAAACAGATATTTGCACTGTTACAAAGACAAGCATTTGATGCTGTACCATGTGATGAAAACAGCAATGTCATTTATTATGTCAATATTTGTTACAAGACAACAAAGCACTTGGAGTTGATCCAGATGGATTAACACTGATTTATATTAAGATGATGTGTATTAAAGACTTCTTAAAGAATCGTATGGAGTTCTTCTGCATCCTCTTACGAGTAGTTACATAGACTGAGCAGGCCTTTGCTTTACAGTAGATTATGACCAGATCATCATTATAAACTGTCAACATCTGTGCTGACTAGGATGACTGTTATCATTTTACTTTGCGTTAGCATCTTCCCCCATCAGGTCATTATCTAGTAGGCCACTTGACGATATAGAATAAAATGTGCTATATCTGAAACAGTCAAAGTTTACAGGGATGTATAATATAACTGTAGCCATTTGAAATGGTGCAATGACAAAGCCAACCTCTTGTTTAACTACAGATTATGCACTCCCAATATCTAACACATGATGGCGCTTTGAGCTCAAATTTCAATAAAAGGACAGCTACGGCACCTACAATAAACCCAGTCTGGGAAGCATACTGTATGAACGACTCCCTTGTCAGTGAAGACCATCAAGTATCACAAAGATAACACAAACAGATCTTGCCTCCTACTCTTGTCTTCCTTCCCTCCCCTTGCTGGGAGACGATCCCCATGGGAGCTCCTGGGACCTGGTACTATAGAGCATCTGGACAGGGAGAAACATGGGAAGCCCTGTCACCTAGTACTATAGGGCCTCTAGTCACGGAGAGCAGGAACCATCTATGGGTGTGTTGGTGGTCAAGACTCAGGTCTGAGCTCTAAAGTAAAATGTTGATCCGACAATGACAAGGCTCCACAAGGGAGCTGAAAGAAAACATGCTCTTTTGGATTTACACGAAAGCTGTAATAGTTGTACCATGATCAAGTAAGTAAGGAAGTACAACAAATATTCCAGTCAGCGCCCCCTAGTTACACTATTTTCCCAAATAGTCCAAGGCTTTAGACCACTAGAGGGAGTCTGAGATCTGCTTAATTCTGGTGTCAGCAACCTGGCACACATATAAGCACTCTACTTGAACTAAGCTGTTGTTGAGTGAAGGAAAACCATTTCCCCTCTCACTCTCTCTCTCTTTCTCTCTCCCTGCCTTTGTCTGCCATGCTGCTGAAAGTTTTTACATGCAGAATTGAAAGGCGCGCGTGTTCCCTGAAGGGCAGAGCAATGAAAATGACCCTGATCGTCTTGCACCATTTCTGCCATAAAGTGCAGCTGTCCGCCCTAGTGTTAGAATGTCTCTGTGAGGCTGGCTCAGCTGCAGGGCTGAAAATTGGAAGAATAACTGATGGTGTGCTTGGCAATCGGATATTTGCCTGTGCAACTGCTGTTGTTTTTTAGGCATGCTTGTGATTTGTCACAGCATTTTAAAGAGAATTTTAACATGGGTCTCAAATGGTTGGTTTGTTGTATTAATTATATATACAACATTTTAAAACATGTAAACCCATTTTTACACCAAATGATAGACAAATGAAGTGTGAGTCCACACTGTAAAGTTAATAAAGTACTCCACAGTTTCCCACAACCCTACAGTCCCCCAGTCCCAGAGCAGCATTGCTCCTGAAGTCTAAAATATATGACCTCATTGACCCCCTCCCCCTCCCCCTGACACCCCATCCACTCAGCCTTTTGAATTATAACCTTTGCACACGGGCTGGTGCACAATGTGATGATTGTGATTGTGATTTAATTCTAATGGCAAACTAAAAGATGGCTTCCTCTGAGAACAGGCTGGATTTATGGGCCTTGTCCTGGCTGCCGGCCCCACATCCTCTCTGATCTGCTTTTACTCCAGCGACCCCTTGACCCCACGGGTCATTAGAGAGCCCCGAATGGTCCCATTGGCCGACAGCCGATCTCACGCTGCTTGTTTCCAATCGAATCACTATATTTAACAGGGACACGAGCCGGCCAAGTCCAAAAGAGACATCTGTTTGAAATTGTTACTCGCAATTATTTCATGTGCAAGTTCTCTCCCCTCTCCCTCCCTTTGTTTGTTATTGTTTGTTTTACCG
Source organism: Osmerus eperlanus (assembly GCF_963692335.1). Classification (NCBI taxonomy): domain Eukaryota; kingdom Metazoa; phylum Chordata; class Actinopteri; order Osmeriformes; family Osmeridae; genus Osmerus; species Osmerus eperlanus. Next base: position 7,778,490 of record NC_085020.1, read on the forward strand.
CTGAACGTCCTTCTCTGGATGGCTAATGGCCAGCATGAGGAGGGAATCTGGCTCCTGGAACTGCTGTCACAAAGGCATGTAGCTGGAGGAAAACGGAACAGCGCAGAGGGGTTCATAATGCTGAACAAAGCAGGTTTTTCACTCTATTCAGAGCAGGTTTCTCAGTCAGAGCCTTGTATCGCTGCCAGCTCACATGATGGCTCCATCCAACCTGAGGCAGATTTACGCCCCACACATGGAAAAGGAGATCAAACTTTCCGTTAAGAAAGTTTATATACAGCGTCTAGACCTATGCATTTATGTGTTGCACGATTAATGGTACAGGAGAAGCAGGAACAACATTACTTCCCTTGATTGTTTGTGTAAATTGTTCAAGCCAAAAATATCTATTCTTTAGAATTATGTTGTGTAAAGGGTTCTGCTGTGAATGGTGTTGCTGGCCGCAGTTTCCATGATTGGTTGAAGTGATTGAAATAGTTTCAGTTCCTTCAACAAATTGTGTGTGCGCGTCTGACCTGAATCTTGCATTCTTCACATTCTTGTACCCTGCCGTTGGATCACGTTTAAAGGACAATCATCCCTCCTAAGTCCTATCCCCATGTTCCCCCCCCCTCCCCCCCCCCCGCTGGCTCTAGACCAGAAGACCTTCAGAGGACAGCCTATGCCAGTTCTCTGTTCTCAGTTCAGTTCCAGTGGAAAAGAAAAAGAGGAATTCGACCCCTTCCAGAACAACTTTCTTTTATTACTGCACTCACTCAGAGATGCAACACCAAAAAGAGTTGGTGTACAGGTGGACATGGGATATATTCTTTCCAAGTTTACAAATAAAAAATAGACAGTTATTATCTTGGATTTATCGTACAGAATTTTCCTAAGCCAAGCTGCTAAGCCCTGTGAGCCCATAGAGGCTGGTCTTGGCTGCATGGGAATCAAGTTTCCTCTGCAAACTGGCCTCATAATTACCACTGAATATAATAGGCAGTTTCCTGACCATATAATCAGTGACTAGAATACATAAGTGCATAATCATGGTGGATTTCCCAAAGGTGATTGGCCATATATTGTCATTTGGTGCTAAACTTTCCAGGCAAACATGATCAGTTGTTCTTAGACTACCGCTGTTCACACGGTATGCAGCAGTACAACAAGTGCCTCAAAGATGGACATCAGACCACATTAAGTCAGTTACCCCACCCAGAATCCATGGCTGCAACCCCACCCATGTAGATCAGGGATGTGTGAGAATGCTTTGCCACCTGAAATGGAGTGTTGTGACACGCTGTCGGTGCTAAAAGCACAGACAGCTGCGTGGGCTTTAACAGTGCTTTTGGATGACACTTGAAAAGGGTTAGTAAGCGTTTCCTTTCCTTCCCAGTGGGATCACCGTTACACTGAGATTAAACAACATGGTACTGGTGTGTTTCATGTGATGTGGATGCATGAGTGACTGAGTCACTATGGCAGATGAGGGGGCAGTGATAATCAGTAGCAGGGGTTCATCGTGAATATTCACAGGCTGACAATGTTGTGACACTTTCGATTCTGCAACCAGGTAGTAGACTACTTCTCTTTTCTAAACAGCCATCGTAGGACTAAATATATACAGCTCCGGGAAAAGAATTGAGAGACCTCTGCACTTTTTTCTTTCATTTTTTAAAAAGTTGAGAAGGACAATTTTGAGTGAGGAACAGAAGGGTAACCTATAAGAGGCCACTGCAAATGTTATCCTTCTGTTCCCTCACTCACAATCTATTAGGGGATGTCGTTAAGCAGTTGGTTTCAGCTCAAAAGGTGACTGGTTCAATTCATCTCTGTGTGATGTTTTGGATAAAAGTGTGTGCTAAAAAAGTTAAGTGAAAAAAAAACATGACATCATTCCTCTTGCATACTTAGTGGCCAGTACTTGAATACTTACATGGTTTCATCGGGGTGCTTCAAGTGTATATTATTAAACTAATAGACTACTAAACAATTATACAGACACGTTCTCCATTGTCCCGAGAGTATCTGAAAGTGCCCTCTCTCTCTCTCTCTCTCTCTCTCTCTCTCTCTCTCTCTCTCTCTCTCTCTCTCTCTCTCTCTCTCTCTCTCTATCTCTCTCTCTCTCTCTCCCTCCCTCCCTCCCTCCCTCCCTCCCTCCCTCCCTCCCTCCCTCCCTCCCTCCCTCCCTCCCTCCCTCTCTCTCTCTCTCTCTCTCTCTCTCTCTCTCTCTCTCTCTCTCTCTCTCTCTCTCTCTCTCTCTCTCTCTCTCTCTCTCTCTCTCTCTCTCTCTCCCTCCCTCTCCCTCTCTCTCTCTCTCTCTCTCTCTCTCTCTCTCTCTCTCTCTCTCTCTCTCTCCCTCTCTCTCCCTCTGTCCTCGGGCAGGTCTGCTACTGCATTGCCCGGGTGCACTGCCCCAAAGCTGGATAAAGATGCTCACCAACTGGTCATGTATGGCTGATCCCTGGCCATATAATATCAATTGAGCATTCCTCATATAGCCAAGCCTATGTGAGAGATGCATGCACACAGACAGACACACAGTAACAACATGTGTTGACTGTTTCCCAGCACACACAAACATGCACTCAAGACACATGCCTCTCTACAAATTGAGAAGATTTTAGGGTTGGGATCAGGGTTAGGCCATGTCAGTGTTATACTTCAACCTCAGTTGAGTGTCCCTCTAATCTTATGTATGGTTGATGTATAGTAGATCCTAGAATTAACTGAAATAAATGCACAAATAGTCCACTTTCATCCTATTTGATGGAGCTCTAGGTTAATGCGCTGGTGTATTCTCAACTATGTCACCGTAGTTCACCATATCCCCTCGGCCTCTGTTCTAAAGTGAGAACATGATTGGCTGGTGGGCTATTGTGCATTGTATGGGAAACAGAGTGTGTTTTGTCAGGGATCATTTCTGCTGCATCAGAACCTCTTCCTTTTTCCTGTCTCCTGTGACAGGGGAGAATATATGATACCTGTAGGGCCCAGGGATGGGGTCTCCTTCCCTCAAGACAGGAATAGCTGATCCTTACAGACTGCCACTGGTCAGCTGACCCACGCTTATGAGCTGAGATGTGTTGGGCTCCGGCTGCTGAAGATCATGAAGTCATTGAGGGCCTCTGACACATAATGTATGGTGAAACTCTGGAGCAAGGGTTCTTATTCCACGTTTATGTTTACAAAGGCACACTTTACTCCTAAACTCTTCTCCTCTCACACTTACACGTTCTCAGGTTTACAATGAAGTCTACTGGAGTTCCCTGGATATCGAGTTCTCTAATTGCCTGTTTAATACAGAAAGGAAGACGGTATACTCTCGCTGATAGCAATGGACACATTTTAGTAGCATGTGCTGAATTGGTGGGGGTCAGAGGGTTAGGCTTGTTTCTGAGAAGAGCAATGCACTTTGTTTCCCTACTAACTAAGCTATTTAAACTGTCACTTTGGTCTGTATTTCCAGTCCATAATTACAATGGTGTAGTTGTGAATACAGTCCCACGGCAGCAGGCCTTCCCGCACCCCCCATCCTCTACTATGGAATCACCAGTCCCTTATCTCTCTGAACAAGGACAGGGTCAGGGGTTCAGCTATAGGGTGGAACACCACCCCTGCCTGTGAGTGAGCTCAACCCAGAAGAAGAAAAAAAAACGGGGAAATGAGAGGGTTCGTGGAGGTGGGGAGGTGCTTGGGTTAGTGGCCTAGAGAGAGAGAGGACAAGCCAAACCAAACCAGAAGAACATTAGCAGAGACAGAACTTTGTAGCCTACTGTACTGAGCTCCGGCCCAGTATAACTTTTACTGTCCTCAAGGATTTTTCGGGGTTCCCAGCTAAAGATGTGCCTATCGGTCTTCAACATCACATGTCGCATGACAAAAAACAAGGATAACACATTTACTGGGATTTCTGTCTATTTCAGTTGAACTTTGTGGGTCCTCACCGCAGTGAGGACAGAATTGTACTTCATTCACCAACTTGTGTTATAAAACCACCACCCCGTCCAGTTGCAGAGGGGAAAATGCTGTGGGTGGGTGGAGTGATGAGTGGGTGTAGATTCTGAGGCCAATTATAACAGGAAATGGAACTTCTAAACATAAAAAGAGAAGCTCTGAAGGACCCTCCCTGACCGCAGCTTAGACGAGGTCATCCATTCTCGCCTCTCACTCACACAAGTTTTCAATCAGAACTGCCCCTGGCCTGGACCAAACCGTGGCATTCTTCAACAGCCTACGCATGGCATGGTCCCTGGCCCCTGGCAGACAGCTAGCGACCTCTCCAACCGGATGGGTCATGGTGGATATATGAGTGGTCATGGAACAAGGTTGGGTCCCCGTAGGTTGTGCAAGGGAAAGAAAGGCCACAATGAATCCATTCATGGTGGACGTGCGCTTGGCTCTCCCAGCTCTGCCTCCAGGGTAGTAATGTAGGCCTCCGTCTCGCTGGGGCTGAGGGATAACCTTGCCTCTGACATGGGTCACTTCTTTTTGATCTTGGAGGACTGAGCTCCATACAGGAAGTCTTTGATGAAGGCCTGGGCCAAGCTCAGGGAGAGCTACACAGAAGCCTAGTCAAATGAACCCCTTTATTATGATGACCTGAGCCCCAAAGGTCAAAGGTCAAAATGTGACACGCTCTTAGGTTTCTCGAGACATCTCCAGACACTTTCCAATTCACCAGAATCTTCTTGACTTTATGTTTTATTTGATCAAATCTATAAAAGCATCCATCACTATCAACTTCAATCTGGGAGTGCTTCATATATATCCCCACACCACCATGGCCATGGCTAGTTCTGGCTACGTGTAGAAGGTTGTGTTCTAGATTCAGATCTCACCTCGTTTGTGTGGTTGTCTAATTACTGCAGCGTACCCCTCTGTTCCCGTGCTAACCTTTGTTCTCAGCCCAAGAGAGGCTCCTTACCCCCGGGCTATTTTTCTACACATCTCCTCTCTGAGAGAATAAGGAATTCCAATGGCAAGGCCAATCAATGGGATTCTTATGACATGGATCCTCAGCAGAATTAGCTGTCAGAGTAAAATAATTTGTTCCCCTTTCTCCTTACACTCCTAAGATAGCAGCCTTGTCTCTCCCAGTCTCTCTCTCTCTGTCTCTCTCGCGCTCTCTTGCCACCAGTGGTGTTTTATGTGGTTCCTGAAGTCTTTTCCTCCAAGTTTCCTGCCACTGTTAATTTTGGACAACATGGGGGCTAACTTTAACTTTTTTCTGCTCTGTATGCATTTAGCATTTTGGGAGTATCCTTTTTCGCCTCGGTCTTCAGACAAGGGCTGAGCTCGGAGGAATAAAAACAAAATCACAACTAGTCCCATAAGATACATATAATATTTTCATTTGTTGTAAGTCGATAATGAAAGGGATGGCTTCAAAGGGAAAACATAGTTGGTCTTCCATTATTCAAGCTTATTCACCACCTAACTCAAAGATAAAATGACCCTTAGAAAAGGTTTGAACACATTTTCACATAAATTGACACCCTGGCTAGCTTACAGCTATTACCAAATATATATGCAAATTATTATTTGCACCATATTACTTTACCATAACTATGAATAGAGGCTCATGTGTCCATGTGTCAAATGTCTTAGTCAAATTATGCAGTCAATCATTATGGTATTTCAAAGTGTTTAGGGGTGAGCCACTGTCTGCATCCAGTCTTTAGAGTAAAGCTATGACGAAAAAACATTAAAGCTAGCCTGTGACGCATGTCCAGGGCATTTTTGATCAGGAGAAATGGTCTGACATTTTTTTACAGGCTAGAATTCATTAGAGGTCCATGGAGAAGAGGAACGATGTCACAGGCTTTTATGTTTCCCTCAGGGACGAGACCATGTGACATCAAAGGAGACACAACACAGGACCTTGGTTAAAACCGGAAAAATGTAGATACTGTATTTGAAATGTACAAAAGCTATATACACACACACATACACACGTCTGCACACATACACACTGGGCATAGTAAAGTCGACCGTAGCATACACGAGGCTACATCAATTCCAGCAAACCTACAACTGTTCCTCTAGTCCACCCCATGCTCACTCGGAAAGTGTGTGTGGGGGGGGTAATGAATGCATTCATTAGAGCACAGCCTCCACTGAGGACACATGGAGCTACTTGCATATTCCTTTAGAGATAACAGGCTGCGCGTACCTCCCTGTCAGTCCTGTAGAGGGGTCTCTTTGTATCTCTGTTCGTGTGAAATCAGCCGGTCGTATGAGAGGGAGCTCCAGAGAGAGTGAGCTCCACCCAGCAAGGTCCATGCAGAGCTAGCTAGGACTCTGTAGGGCAGTGGGAGGGCATCTGATGGAGCCACCGTATAAGCGTGTGGTACAGTGTCCTCGGAAAACCCTATGCATGGATGGTGACGGCTAAATAGAGCCATGTTGGTTGATGTTTTTCTTGAATTCGCCAAATGTCAACTTTAACATAATTTAAAGCATGTATCATACAGTATATTTCTAAACATGGTCATGAGGAAAAAGATTCAGATAATTCCATATGCCTTTTACCCGGCAACATCGTTTTCACGTCAGTTCATATGTGTTCAAATGCTCAAACGGAATCTAGTTAGCAAGGCACTTAGTGAACTGCTTTCAGTGTACTGCTTTTTAAAGGGTAACACTATCAAATACTGATTGATGGACTTATTTGTAGATGCATTTTCATACCCTGGTCAATTCTTAATGTAGATAAAAGTATGGCTTTTTAAACACTGAAAATGCTCCTTATGCCTTTACTGTATTGACTTTCAACATAAAAGCTACATATTGTATAGAAAATAATACAAGACAAGCAGAGACTCTGTACGCAGGTGAACGTACAGTAAAACTCCCTTCCACATTGTCAAATAGTTCAATCAGTGCTTGTTTTCATAGTTCATTGTTTTCCTGATGTAGAGGTGATGACCGTGCGAGAGGCCACTGTTAGGTCATCATGTTGAGGAACTTGCTTTCCTCAGCCAGCGCTGTGAGCATGGAGCTCATGTCTCCGATCGCCATGTTGCCCACCCCCGCCGGCACGGATGGCAGTGTCACCGAGTTACGGGGCGTGGTAAGTCGTGAGGAATTCTGGGACAGGCTCTGGAGGAGGCCCGGGCTGAGCGTCCCGGACATGAGGCTGGAGTGGTCCCCGTCATCCAACATGGCGTCAAAGTCAATCTGAGCATGCTCCACGCCAGAGGAGTCCACGGTGCTGGTGACCTGGTTGACCCCTGGGGAAGCCATGTTGGCCAGGGTGCTGCCAGGGTCCTGGCCGGCACAGGGTGACATGGGCGCATCGAAGTGAACACTGCTGTGCTCAGACATGTGCATCTGGCCGTTGTAGAAGGTCACCGGGTTGTTCCCGTTGACGTTGTGGACCGCAGTACCGCCCAGCCTCTTAGGGCTGGCCTCGGAGGTGTTGCCGTGGCCAGGGTTGAAGTCAGTTGGAGGGAAGCGGCCGAGTTGCATGGCGCCGCTGGGTCCTGAATGTTGTCTGTTCATAGACTTAGACTCCATGGGAGGCCTGGGCTGTATCATAGCCCGGTTCCCATTGTGGACAGGCTGCTGGGCGGGAACACTGTAACCCTGCTGCTCCACCTGAGGATTCATGTGGGGATAGCTTTCACCCTGAGTCCTCGACCTGTAGCTCTGCATGTCTGGGTTCTGGCCTCCCATGCCTCTGCCACTGGGCAGAGTCACGCCGCTGTATATGGGTCTGCTGGCGTTCTGCTGTAAACTGGAGTTTCCGGACAGAGAGTTCGGAAGGACCTCCTGGCCGTACCCTTGCTGGGGGCTCATTTGCTCCCCGAAGCTCATGTTGTTGTTGTAGGGCTGCCTCGGTTGTGGGAGGGAGTTCATCCTCTGTGTGCTACGCTGGGTGTAGCCTTGTAGCGCCATGTTCTGGCTCATGGGCATCACCTGCTGGTTGCCATTATCGAGGCCCTGGAAGGGTCCAAAATTGTGTTTCTGCTGAACCACGGCCAGGTTCCCTCTGCCCAGCTGCTGTTGCTTGGTGAGTCTGGCTGGAGCTTCCACTGTTCCAGAGCTTACCTCATTCCACTGCACTGGCATGCTGCTCTTGCTCAGGCTTGTGGAGGCTAGGAAGGGCTGCTGGTGGGAGCCTGGACTCATCAGGCAGGGGGGCAGGGCCTGTTGGGCTAACTGGGGCATGTTGGCATCCACCATGGCCATGCGTCTCTGCCCATAGAAGTGCTGCTGGGGCTGGCCCTGGAGCTGCTGTGGGAAGCCCTGGGGCTGGCTGGAGCCATAATCAGCTGCTGCTGCATTCTGGGGAGCGCCACCGTTCTGTAACCTAAGATACTGCACCACATCGTCAGGAAGCATCATGTCGTCCTCCCCGGCCTGGTCCAGCCCGTCCACGGCCATGTTCTCCATGGCAACGTTCTCCGAGATGCTGGGGGGCCTGGGCGCGAAGGGCTGGCGTTGCAGGCTGCCATCCGAGCGAGTGTAGCCCTGCATGACCAGGGCCCGGCGGTCGGTGGAGGGAGGCCCCACCAGGGGGTTCATGTTGTTCATGCTGTTGTAGCGTTGGACCCGGGGCAGGGAGAGTGGGTCCAGGGTCGGGCGGCGGACGGGGTCGCTGGCACGGCGGGGCAGGTTGGCAGGCACTTCGTGGGGCATCATGCTCTGGGAGCCGTAGCCGAGGTCACTGCAGCGCCGCGGCACCGCCCCCCCGGGGGGGCGGAACAGGTGGGAGGAGTCCTGGGAGTCCCCATACAGGGCCATGCGGGTCCGGAGGCTCATACGCTCCATGTTGGGCAGGGGCGTGGGCGGCGCCCCCCCAGTGGCGGCGGCGTACTTAGCCTTGAGGCGGTAGTGCTGGGCCGGGGTGAGGCTGAGCAGGCTGGGGAGGCCTCCTCCTCCTCCTCCTCCGCCACACTGGCTGGCCTCGCTGGAGCGGCGGGAGAGGTCGGTGGAGATGGGGTCGTAGGAGTCGGCCGAGCTGATGTTGTTGTGGTGGCGGTGGCTGAACTGGGAGGCCTCGGAGGAGCGGCGGCTGGAGTAGCAGGGAGAGATGCCCGAGGAGCGCCTGCTGAGGGCGTAGGCGGAGCTGCCGGTGCTGGTGTTGCTGTCGCGCCGCTGGTTCAGCTGGTTCAGCACTGTCACCTCGCAGGATGACAGGTCACCGGACCGCTGTCCAGAGTACGTCATGGTGGGGCAGCTCATACCCGAACCCTCTAGGAGAGAACCTGAGAGCCAGAGAAACGCATCCGTTAGACTCACAGTGCTACTCCGATTCACGGGGGGGGGGGGGGACACAGGCAAAAAGTTCAGTTTGAGCAAATTCATGAGGCACAACCGGCTGATTGTACACCGACAGTGAAGTCAATGATAGTACAGTCGTCGAAGTACAGTCTACTCACCGAGAGTGGGCAGCGGGGGCAGCTTGGTGGTGCGGACCTGAGGAGCGGGATTGGCCCAGGGACACGGCTCCCTCACCGTCTTCAGACGCTCCTGCTTGATGTTCTCCAGCTTGATGGTGACGCCCCCGTGCCCCGCCTTCCTCAGCTGGAGCCCCACCCCAGCCGAGTGGCCGGGGGACAGGGTGGACGAGTCCACCATCGGGGGGGCGTCCAGAGCGCTCAGGTCCCCGAAGCTGCCCCCCCCGCCGTACAAGGCCATCTCTACTCCACTGTCATTGTTGGTGGCGCTGCCAAGTGGCGACGGCTCACTGCTGCATGACGAGTGGCCGCCAGGGCTGGACTGATACGTCTGAGAGAGTGAGCGGGGGGGACAGGGGGGTTAGTGTCACACACGGTCAGTTGGATCGAGCCAGATCACTGGCTGGCTGGTTGTACGGCAGTGCTGTTTGCGTAGAATAATAGAAAAAGCCTTTCAGATCCTCTTTAAGGGATGTTCAAAATGCTAATGTGTTTGTTTTTGGGACATACTATGCGTAGAATAACTGATTAGGCGTATAGATTCACAGGCTATTCATCAGAGATGGGTTGATTTATTGATAAAGGAAAATAAATAGATAATGGATGAACATTTTGAGTCTCCAACAGTCCAGTTGTGAAAGTAATCCATTCTGACCCAAACTGAACTGAAAAGAGTCTTGATCACAGCTTGATAGCTGGCACAATTTGTTCAGCACACATGCTCAACAGTCCCAGTCTTTGAATATTAATTTGATAATGACTTTTATCATTGGCCTGCAGAGAGAACTGTCAGATCTAAGGGCCACGGAGGAATAGAACAGGATACAGACAGAGACAGAGAGAGCGTGTGCGAGCATGCATGCGTGCATGACATTCAATTGAATGGACCAACAAACGTTTAAAACAGGCACATTGTGATGTGAAAACGGGCTGTTGAAGCAGAAGTCTCATGCTGCATCAGAAGGTACCGATTGGAGGAACAAACGGAAAGAAAGAGTGTCAGATGCTCACCTTAGCGCCGCCTGTCCGTTAGGAAAGGTTAAAGGGAGAGAAGCACATTCAAGCAGTGACCAGAGGGGTGAGTCAGACACAGGAGAGGCCAGTAGCAGAAGAGCATCGGTTTTGTTGTTTTTTGTGTGTTAGTCAGGAGGGAAATGCCATTTACGGGAACATTTCGATATTCGATTCAAGCACATAGAAAAGGGTAAGGTTAGTCCTAAACTCGTTAGTGTAAAGGAGCGCTGGGATGACACCAAACCGGCCTAATCGACCCCCCGGACTCACCATTGAGTTCTCCGTCTTGATAGACTTGACCAGCAGGCAGTCATCCGCCCCCCTAGTGGTGCTGTTGGCCTCCGTCATGCCTTCCAGGCCTCGGCCGCCCAGCTTGTGGCTGGACTCGTTCTCTCCGCTCCCTTTGGGCGGCTGGGGCCTCGGGGGAACGTCGCTGCGCTGCTTCTTGGTGACGTGGGCCTCGGGCCCGTGGACGGTCTTCACGTGCTTCCTGAGAGAGCTGGGGTCGGTGTAGCGCTTGGTGCAGCCCGGGATCTTGCACACGTACGGTTTCTGTGGGGGGGGGGGGGGGCGGAAGTTTCGCAATGTCGTCATCTCATCTTACGCGACCGTGAAGGACGGGGTTCTTTCCGTACCAAGTCAAGTGTTCCCATTTGACATGTTGTTCTACATCCCTAATCCATCGTGATGGTTTTGGGATGATGATGATAATAACTATGCATTTGACGGATGATGTGCGCGCGTGCCTACCTCGTTGGAGTGCGTGCGGTTCTGGTGCTTGGCCCGGTCCGAGGCGTTGGAGAAGGCCTTGTTGCATCCCTCGTGTTCGCAGACGTAGGGTTTCTCCCCAGTGTGGGAGCGCAGGTGGGTCTTAAGGTTCTCCAGGCGCGAATAGGCCTTGGAACAGCCTTCAAACTACACAGAGACACACAGGGAGGTTACAGAGAGCGGAGGGGGGTAGAGAGAGATGAAAAGCACTCTCACTCTCGTGTCACAATACACGTGCTGACGCATGTACTGTATTTAAGCTAAATGTGGGGCCTGCAGTGTCTTTGGGTAGCATGGGGTCATTTGTGAAGAAAGTCGAGCATTTCTGTTTAGCTTTTGTATGCATTGGTCTGTGCTGCCATTAGCTATTCCTTTAGAGGCCTCCATGCAGGGGTAATTGGCAGTGTGTGTGCAAGAGAATCAAACTAGATTAGCTCAAAAAGTGGACATAAAAGCCAAAGATCCTTGCAATCCGGTCAGGAGGGAGATGGTTCGAATGAGATGCACGAGGGGTTTACAAACTATACAGTAGATCTTAATAAGGACCCATGGCTCCTTACTTCTCTTTATATTTTAATTACATCCCCATCCTGTCAATCAGCTTTGTGAAGTCTCCTGAGAAGTAATCTTTTATAAGCGAGCTTTGAAGCGAGGAAACCAGACACTGAATTTGATCATCTTGAATGTATGCAAGAAGATGAGGGCCTTGATGAACCAACTGCAAATGTTGGAGGAGGACCCAAGAGGCTAAAGAAACAAGCCTCGAGTATCAGAACCACAGTTCACAGTCGTGTTTTATACTGTCACACAACAGCTTCTAAATGACATGGGGAAGAACTACAGATACAGCTTCGAGTCACCTACGTGTTTTTACGTAGCCACATTGTTCAATGTCAAGTTGCATGCTGGGAGAAGGAGTTCTTACTGTGCATTTGTGTGGCTTCTCTCCCGTGTGTCTGCGCATGTGGACTACCAGCATGTACTGGGCCTTGAAGGGCTTCTGCTCGCGAGAACACTCGTCCCAGCGACACACAAACTCCTTCTTCTCTCCGTGGATGTGGTCATTGTTAATATGCTGCAGACAAAACAAGGCTTTAGTACACCAACAGTCTATGATTGCTAATTTAAAAACAAACAGCACAAAAAAAAGCATCCCTATTTTTCACATGGACTGTGAGTCAGACATGTGAGGACTGTCTGATGTGGACTGAAATTTGATGTTAACTCTCACTAAGCTAAATGGGATTTGTGCTGGTGTCTTGTGAATGTGTGTTTGAGCGTGTGTGCGTGCGTGAGTGTGTGTGTGAGTGCGTGTTTGAGTGTGTGTGTTTGTGCATAGAAGGAGAAAAGTCAATAATGAGAGCAGGCCTCCCTTTTCAGTTCCCACCAGAGAGGACATGCATCCCCCACACAGAGAATGACTCTACTGGCTATCCATCAAGACTGACAGTAATTTTCCATTCGGTAGAAGTGGAGACAAAGGACAATGATTTGTCAGATGTGGAGACAAACACCTATGATTGGCTGTGGATATGTTTTCTCAGACCATGACGCATGAGAGCTAGGGAACTTCCTGATTTTTCCAGAGGATCTTCAGCCTTCCCTATCTTGTCTCACACGACATCCACTCTTCCTGGCCCTTTTTGTGTAAACTCTCTCAAACATGAGGTGGAAACGAGAACAAATGTATCTAGTTGTTTTTTTGTTAAGTGCGTAACAAATGTTTCATTTGAGAGGCTTCTGTCATTCCTGCTGTATTGTCTAGGCATGCAAGGCCTACTATATAGGATTACAATGCATACCCCTCCATTTACTCTGAGCTCTTAATTATACCGCCTTTTACCCAGGAGACCTAAGCCTTACCCCCCCCCCCCCCCCCCAGCACACCGCCCCCCCCATCACACACACACACACGTTCACAAATCCTGTGTACACCTACACCGCATGCAAATACCCCCCCAAACAGACCACTTCATTTCCTAAGGGCATCCACCCACACAATACTCTACTTATGTGGCTGATTCATCTCAAAGCAAAAGCAAATGGAGCCAGAATGTGTCCTCTCCATGTCCAGCCACTGAGTGTGCTGGCGGTTGAGATTCCTGTTCCAGAACCTTCTGGGAGGACGAGGAGACAGAAGTGTGTGGCCTGGAGAGAGGCTTCCATTTTCAGCTATGTACTCTTCATACTGAACTGAAACCATAATTTGGGGCTATTGGGAAGGATTACTCTTAGTGAATGGAACCAAGCACTACACCGGCATTTAGTGTTTCGTTTTTCAAGGTGTGTGATTTCTCTGGTACGGAGCAGAACATTGTGTGAAACCTTGGAACTGCAGGAGGGAGAGGAGGAGTGGCTGGATGCACTCCTGTCAAGGCCTTGGCACTGAACTCCAAGCTGTCATTACCTCCACAGAGGCCGAAAAGTCGAACCGGTTTGGAATGAGGAAAGAGGCTGATTCATTGCACTGTTCTAAGCTACCGTGTTCTTCGTTCAAATGTGAGTGTGCAAGCCTCTTCTTCTCCCTTGTCTCGCTGTGTCCCAGTGAGAGTAGTGGTATGTGAAAAGCTCTTGTCCATCCACACCCCCCAGCTCAGCCTCACACCCAGCCTTTGCACTGGGCTTACATTGTGCACACATCAAGGCACTGACAGGACTCACCACAGGGACTGGGCCTGAGAATGGGTCTCATGCTAGAGGCTGGAGCTGGGGCTAGCCTGGGCTTGTCCTCTGTTCTGGCTGGAGCCGGGAAGCCAAAAGGAGGAGGTGAAGGTGGTGGGGAGAAGGGGTGTAGGGGCCTGTGAGGGGGCCTCTGGTCCTGACCCATAACTGCCTGATATATCACCCCTGACCAACAGGGCAAGAGGAGAAACCCTAACCCACAGAGGATCCCAACCAATGGGAATGCAGATTCAGAAGGGACCTGGGTTCCAGTGGTCTTGGCATGGTGATAGATTTATGACCTGCCTCGTAGAGGGTCGTGGGTCAGAGATCAGTGAGAGCCAGAGGTTGGGGGTTGTGGGGCCACAGCTGCAGGACTGTACCTCCGAGAGAACCTGCTAGATCATTAACCATGCGTCTGTCTGCCACAGGAAGGGATCAGTTACCGCCCTGCTTAATGAAGGGGCACAAAAACCAAGACTTTCGCCTTGAAATAGACGCGAGTAAAAACGAACGGTTCTCTTCCAGCACATGCCTTCTCAGCGGGGAAAGGCGCGGAGACAAACAACGAGATAAAGCGTTGACGCGTCCTCAAGTCCTGACCCTTGTTCACTCCGCGCTGAGCTAAGCGATTACAGAGCTACGGGTGTGGCGCTACTGAGCATGTGCACTGCACTCACGTGAACCAGCTGGTCCTGGGTGTCGTACTCCTTGGCACAGCCCTCCCAGTGACAGTTGGTCTCGTAGACGGCCTCGGGCTCCTGCTTGCACTCGTCCTTGTCCAGCTCCTCGCTCAGGTCCAGGACCCCCCCGGCGTGCTCCTGGGAGCAGGGAGAGATGGGCCGCGGCAGGAACTCCACCTCCATCTTCACCTTGGGCTTCTTGGGGATCATGGGGTTGACCGTGCTGCTGACGGCCGGGTCTCCTCCGGCGCTCTGAGGGAGAGACGGATGGAGAGGGTGAGGCCGCGATAGGAGGGGTGAGAGAGAAGGGCGAGGGAGAGCGAGTCGGGGAGGTAGGGAGATACAGAACAGTGGGTGTGTGTGGGGGGGGGGTGTATGGGGCGAGTCAGATGGAGGAGTCAGAGAGATATCACAGCGTTGTTCTTGGCCTGTGCGGCTGATGTGAGTGCTGGTTCCAGAGTGCACCAGGCACCATAACTCAGAGAGCGACCCGCCACAGAGACTAAACAGTTTAGACTGCTTTATGAGCGCCAGCCAGGGGGAAATATGAAAAGGCAGAAATGATTACCCACAAAGCAACAGCTAGGGACTTTGATCCACCGATGACTTCTTAAGAGAACTGACAGACAGACTGTCAGACAAAGGCAGACTGACTTTTTAAGGCTGAAAGTGTGTGGAAATGCTCGGAAAAGATGGGTCACGGATACTGTAGGTCTAGTCGTGGTCATTGTGTGTGTGTGTTTGAGGGGAAGAGAGTAAGTAAGTTTGTGTTAGAGAGGTTTTCTGAAATCCCACCCAGTCACTACAGTGTAGAGCAGTGCTGCAGGGGCCTCCTGGTTTCACTAACACATGCTTCATTGGCTGGAAACCAGGAAATGTGGTTCTGATCTCTGTCTAGGCTGAGCTACAGCTCACTGTGTCTCTGTCTGTGTGAGAGCCTCCGCCCTGTACAGTACAGCGTGTGTGCGAGCTAGGCGTGTTTGTGAAGAACTGTGCGGGTGTGCGTGCGTGTGTAGTGCACAGAACTGAAATAGAACCTGCGATGGACTTCACGTGTGTGGGATCGTGTGAGGGCCACATGGTTGGCCTTTTCTTTTGTGTCTTGTTGGCGGTGTTCTAGGTTCCACTAGGTTTGTGGGTGGAGCTAACCGGATGATCTTGGCTAGGCTCGGGAGGTTACAAGTCAGCCCCTCTCAAGATCCTCTCTCCCTCTGCCCTCGACATACCGAGCGGGCTGAGGAGAGGGAAGTTTACATTGGGATAGATCATGTTGTATATAATAAGATGAAGGAGACCGAGGAGAAGCTGAGATAAGAGAGAGGAGAGACCACTCCTAGGACAATCACTGACTTTTCACCACTAGCACTTGAACGTGTTGAGTAATCCAGTTTAGGCATATATAATGTAGTCAAGAAAAAAAAATAGATTAGACTCATTTTAAACACACCTGGTTCCTAAAGAAGACCAGGAGGAGGGTTGTGGACGTAGATGCGTGTAGGTGTGTGTGTGTGTCTAAGCTCACCTGCTTAGACTCTGCGCTGCTGCTGTTGTGGGAGCTGATCAGAGAGGAGGCTGCCAGGACATGCTGGCGGGCGGGAAAAGAGGGTGAAGGCTGGATGAGGGGCGGCGTGTGGCCGAACGCGCTGAGACCCCTCTGCTGGGACAAGAGCTGCTGGTAGGCCACTGGGTTGATTGGGTGGGGGAAAGGGAACGAGGGGCTGGGGGGGGGAGAGAGAGAGAGAGAGTCAGTCAACACATGGCCTAACAGCGTCAACCCTCAACTACACACAGCACGGCAAAGAATCCCGATAATCCAAGAAATATTCTGTAAGTGTGTACATGAGGGTGTGGTACACATTGTGTGCGTCCATTGTATGTGCGCGTGTGTGTCTGGCACACGTGTGTGCGCACCTAAGGCCTCCGACAGAGAGGTGTCCGTAGGAGCTGGAGGCTGCAGAGCTGGAGCGGGAGTTGTTGATGTAGGCCACCAGGGAGTTGGGCGAGGTGCGGATCATAGTCTGCAGGTCGATGCTGGCGTCCGACAGGGGGGAGATGGAGAGGGCTCGCTTCCTGTTCAGCCTGGGGGTCAGCCTGGGGCTGGAGAACCGAGACACTGCCGAGGGAGAGGACACGGGCCGGATTTACCACAACATCTACGCACAACGTCTATCAACGGTGAAAATAGATGGTACAGACACATCGTATAGTGGTTTAAGCCACAAAATCCGAGGTATTTTAGGTAACACCAGAGGATCACACAGTCCCGGTGTTTCTGCTCTCTGTCAGACTCGGTTACGCAGGGAGACGCAACGGACTGATCGGCAGATCCGTGGGTTCCCGGGAGAGACAGAGTCTTGGTGGAACCTGAGGACTTCTGGTAAAGGTCACGGTGGAGCCAAGGCAAGCCCTGCTGTATCTCCTGCATCTCTTCCTCAGCCCCCCTACTTGAGATCGACATCCTCTTATGCATAGCTAATCACTCCTAATCATTTGCCGTAATTACCAAGATAGGAATCTCTCTCTCAGGCAGTTGTATTTGAGCAAGTTAAATGGGGGCAATTTAAACAAATTGATTTCAGAATACCATTAACATTAAAAATAACAAGGCGTGTTTTAAGGTAGAGGTCAGGGCCCTCTTGGTGGGCTTTGGAGCTATTTTAAAACATGCGCTCACATTCCCATGCACTTTTTTTGTGTGGGTGCGTGTGCGGGGGAGGGGCATTGTTTGGGTACACATTAAAACCGCTTTGCTGTGGAATACAAATCAAGTCGAGGGAGAGAGAAAGGACAGGGAGAGAGAGAGAAGGGAGAGAGAAGAGAGGGAGAGAGAGGTAGAGAGAGAAAGAATGGAGAGAGAGAGAAGAGAAGGAGAGAGAGAGATTGGCGAGAAAGAGATAGAAAGAGAAGAAAGGGAGAGACAGTGTGTGTGTTTGAGGCAGAAGGACTGGTGTTTACCAGCTGCTGTGGACCAACAGGTGCTGGGCATTAGGCCTGGTGTGAGAGGACATAGAGCAGCGTTGGTCTGGGGGGTAATTAGGCCTTACAGGGGGCATCATCAGAGGCGCGGGGCAACAGGAAGCCTATAATAGCCCCATCACACCTCTCCTAGACACATGCACTGTGACGGACACATACCGTCTGACAGCCCGTCAACCACAACCCTTGCAGCCTGCAGCCAATCACTGACCTGTTATTGGTTTTACGAGTGATCCATCCCCCAGCCACATGGACGTAGGGGTCCAGGGACCACCAGTTTAAACCTCGCAGCCATAAACTGTGATCTTCTCAAACAGTTACATTCAGAGGTGGTGGATCGTAAAACAAAGGCACATGTGCTCGCTCAGAGAGCCCCGGGACTGTGACGACAGTTGAATACTAGCAGAGATGTGAGAGATATTTATGAAAGAGTTGGCAAAAACAACAAACGGTCCCTCCCCTGGAATGTTCTTCTGAGAGGCTAATAAATAAATGTGTCATGTATCATTAGAACCACTGGGGATTAGGGCGGGGTGGGGGAGGAGGAGGGGCGGGCCCGGAGGGATGAGAGGGAGGATGGGGGAGGGGAGCCGGGTAGAGAGGGGGCATTGCTGGGAATCGAGAAGGGGGGTGGGGAGGGGGTCTTACCCATATTGGGGTTTATGGTTCTCTTAAGGAGACTGGGAGCGAATTCAGATTTGCACTGCTCGGCTGGCTCCTATCCCCCCCGACTGGGGCCTGGAGACGAGGGGCCATTGTGGAGTGGCGCTGGTGCGGTCCTATTCATCTCTCCTAGCCACAGACCTCGGGGGAGATGGGCTTATTAATGTGCCACTTTATAAAGCAGGAAACAAGGCATGGAGCCTGGCGCCTACCTCAGGCCCTGCCGCGCCCCTCCCCACGGCCCCTGCTCGTACCTCTCTGCCTCGCTCCACGTTCAACAGGAGCACGCTCAACCGCGTTTTTAGTCTAGGCTGGCACTTCAAGGTGCTGTTCGTCCGTCCGTCTGTCTCTTCTGTGTCGTCTCCCCCAGTGTGCCTGCGTGTGTCTCCTAGCCTGCGTGTGTTAACTCAGCGCCAAGGGGTCACGGCGTCTGTTCTGCCCGAGGTCACGCCAGCGCACACTCGGAGATGGAGTGTTTTATAGACAGCGGCTCTAATTTAAGGGGTGCGCAGGTTCCGGCGGGAGCGAGAAACCAGATGTTGCGCGGAAGGCGGCGTCGCCTCGGAGCCGAGCGGGCGGAAACAGAGAGAGACGGGAGAGAGATGAAGAGGGAGATTAAACAAGAGAAAGTGACGACGGATAGAGAGAGGGAGAGGGAGGGAGAGAGAGAGAGAGAGAGAGAGAGAGAGAGAGAGAGAGAGAGAGAGAGAGAGAGAGAGAGAGAGAGAGAGAGAGAGAGAGAGAGAGAGAGAGAGAGAGAGAGAGAGAGAGAGAGAGAGAGAGAGAGAGAGAGAGAGAGAGAGAGGGTGCCATGAGTTATTCTTTCAGGCTCTGTGGGAGCACAGGGAGTGCTGGCTGTAATTGGGGGATCTGGACTTGATATATGGGCTTATAATTACAGGCACTTGAGCACACATTCACAAAAAAAGCAGAGGGGTGGCGATAGGGGGTAGCGATTATTTTAAGCATCTGCCTTGCTGTTTTAATTGAAATGGCTTTGTGGAAAATCAGAATACTGTAATTGGGAGGGTACTAATCCCCCCCCCCCCCCCGCCTTCCCCACCCAGCCTGTTCTACCAGCTCAGCCCACAGAGCCCCCTGAATGGCCGCTGGCACAGGGGGGCCCACAGCAGAACACAAAGGTATGCTGCCTTTGTTCTCTGTGGCTCACAGGCTCTGGAGGCATGGGTTTAGGGAGTGAACGCAGCTCCAACAACCAGCGGGGCTCCCTGGGAGCCCGGCAGGAGCAGGGAAGGAGAGGCCTCCTCCTGTCACCCCTTGTTCGGGGCAACGTTGTTCTGGCTCTCCGTGGGGAAAACCGATCGTTGGAGGAACAGCTTAGAGGGACGTCTGTGCACCACAACCAGGGCATCTGATTATGACTTGGGCCCTATCCCATCCTGTCCTGTCCAGGCCTGCTCTGCTCAGCCACCTACAGGCTGGAGGGGGGGGGGGGGGGGGGTGTGTGTTTATTTTCCCTGGTAAATCTCACTAATACCATCACTGAAAACTTTATTAGAGAGGGGCTCGCGCCGGATCTTCTATGAGCCCCCAGTGTCCTGCTAAAGCCAGCCTTGTGTTTGGGTATGTACACACACACTCAGTGTGTGTGTGTATATGTGTGCTTGTACAGTAAGTGTTTGTGTATGTAGTCTGGAGGTGGGGGCTAACCTCCCCCCCCCCCCCTCCTACACACTGGAATCTCTTTTTCCTCAGGATGGCAGACATTTGCTTTGGCAGCAGCTATTGTCACGGGACCTTGAGTTTTCCAGTCCGCTCCCAACACCCTCCCTCTTCCTTGCCTTGCCTTTGATTGGCCTGATCTTACGACAGCTAACCAATAGTACCATACCAAAGTAGCCTCCTTCAAGTCCGCACTGTGAGGATGTAGACGCGAACTCAGTGCTGCTGAACCACAGGTGATGCACTGCTCTGCTCTGTGCTGGAAAAGGCTGTGGCCTGTTTGACTGGGCCTTAAGCCTCCTGTCATCCACCCAGGGTCTAGCCTTTCCCCATCCCCCTTTCAGTGAGATCCGGGGAGGGAGAACACTCCCGACATGAACACGTGCAGCAGATTGACTTGATCCACACATGGAGGCCCAGGAGCGTGGCCCCAGGAGCGTGGCCCCAAGAGCGTGGCCCCAGGAGCGTGGCCCCAGGAGCGTGGCCCCAGGAGCGTGGCCCCAGGAGCGTGGCCCCAGGAGCGTGGCCCCAGGAGCGTGGCCCCAGGAGCGTGGCCCCAGGAGCGTGGCCCCAGCCTGTTGCGAAGACTCACGTCGCGGGGGGAAATGGATCTGTGTTGTTTTAGTGGAGACGGCTCTTTCAGCCGGCGTGTCGGCCCGTCACACACAGGCAGTGATTAAAGCGTAAGAGAACACAATTGGCACAGGCACGCACTTGGCACCGCAGCGGAGCATTTCGAAACGGCTACGGCAGGCGGCGGCCAATGGCACGGTGTCTCCTGTGTTTGTTCAGCAGGTCTGTTAGAGCAGACTGAGTGACAAGTACTGTACACTCAAACAACAGCAACATCCAGTAGGTAGATTCAGACAGTCTGTTCAGATTACCTTCATGGCTTGTTCTCATTGATTGTCTATTCTACTCGGACAAATGTACGGGTCTAGTCCAGCTTTTTACAGTATAGTACAGTATAGTACAGTACGCTCCGCCCTGGGAGACTGGATAACTTCATCCTGACATATTTAGAGCAGTTTCAGTATGTGTGTAATTTCCAGAGCAACATTCCTGGGTTAAAGTGGTTGGTTTACAGTGCTGAATGGCGAATTCAGTTTAATCCGTAGATGTTCCCCTCTGGAGCTGTAAGAACAGCAGCCCGTCTTAAAACTTTACAATACTCCCCGGCACTGACGTTAGCATCCAGAACTTTCCATGAAGACTTTTCGGACTTTTACAGTGACTGTCAGTCTTAAAGCTATTAAACCCGGAGCTCTCATGTTCACTAATGGACACACTGAAGTCAGCAAAAGGAAGCATGCTTGGAGTTCACTGAGGTCTTGCTCTTGCGGTGGGTCCACTGAATTTATTAGAGCATAAATTGATTTTTAAATATGCATATTAATTTTATCAGCGCAGTCTTCCAAAACAAACGGCAGGTCTGGGCGCATATTTATCGCCCTTTCTGCAGTAAATGAAGCTCTTTATCCGCCAGACTGTCCGAGGAGCCATTAGCCCTGGGCCTGGGTCAATACGGACCCTGTGTCTGTGGGCAGCCATGGAAGAGTCCCCAGCTCTGCAGCGGACCAGCCCTGACCACATCACTCCTGCCCAGGGAGGAGACCACAGAGGGCTGCCAGAGGGAGCAGAAGGCAGGCCGCTGTGTTGGGGCTGTGGGTGTTTGAGCAAACAGCCTCTCCAAACAAGCTTGGGCAGGCAGTGCAGTGGTGGTCAGAGGGGTGGGGATGGAGGTGTGTGTGTGGGGGGTAGGGTGGGGGAAACAACCTCTGTGCCCCCAACCGACCTCGCCTCTTCATGTTTTATTAAGTGAATCGAGGTAATTTAAACCATATATTTGCAGTGGAACTGGGGGGGGGGGGGGGTGTTTGTGGCATTTTCTTATGAGTGCGTGAGGATACTGGCGCTGGTGTCACGCAGACAAGATATTAACACCGCCAGGAGGCTAGCCGGGGTCTGGTGGGTGGTGGGGCAGGATGAAAAAGAGATGGAGGCTCCATCATGGAGGCGTGCTAGAGAATATGTTTGATTGTCAGGCACCGAATGGATACATTTCACGGACAATCTTCCTCTCAGTGGAGTACACACTGTGGTACCCTTTCATAAGGCCACTGCTACAAGAAGACTTCTTGGAGATGTTTATCTTGAAAAACCTGGTCCTGGTCCTAGAACAGCAGACTTAGAACGACCAATCCATTTTGGTCAAGGACTTAATTTCCTAATATCATACAGTTCAAAAACAGGCATGCCTCTTTCAGTCTTTTTGCTTGCCCTCCTACCTGCTTGTTTGCAAGGCTGCCTTTTTGCATGCCTGCCTGCTTGCAATCCAGTATGCGTACATGTTGGTCATTAAACTACCCTTGCCATTAGATGGAGAGAACAGGGGATGTGGATAAATACCCGCCATTACAGAACAGATATGGAGGATATCTGTGTCTTTCTACTGTACCTCCACTACCAAATCAGTCTCTCTAAGCCTCTCTCTGTTTGTTTCTGTCTGTCTCTTTCTCCCTCTCTCTCTACCTCCTTGTGCCTCTCTCTCTTTCTCCCCGCAACACACATGCTTGCCCTTTTAAGGTTACTGTGGTGTGTGGGATGTTACTCATAACCGAGCAACACACCTGAACCAGTGAGTGAATGAGAGGCCTGCGAGGGTGGAACAGTTGTTTTTACGAGTGGCCAGCCCCAGGGCTTTCAGTGTTTATATAAGCCCCCCCGCTACGAGTCACAGCTTTTATATGTCCAAAAAAGCTCCTCTCTCTTTGATGTGGGGGGGGGAGTCTTCCACACAAAAGCCACAAGAAGGAGAAGGAAAAGGCCTTCTATGAAAAGCATAGCATTAACATACCTGCAGCTAAGCTACAAGGGGAACCAGACGGCACAGCTTTACATTTGGGTCGCCGACCAAACGCTGAGCCCGTTTTTTCCCCCCGCTCGCACAGCGTTCCCCGTGACCCCGTGGGCCGGGGGGTTTGGCGTTCTTACCATCCACGGGACTGATGTAGTCGGGCAGATGGCCCGCGGCGGCGGCTGCCGCCGCTGCAGCCGCCCCGGTCTGCAGGAGCAGGTCTCCGTAGGGGCTCCTCTGGCTGGCCATCAGGTGATAGTACTCTGTGGGGTTGGCCCCTGGCGGGGGAGGGGGCAAGCTGAAGAGCGCACGCTCCTTCAGATGCTCATGGGTCACTGAGGAGGAAGAAGGGAGGGAGAGACGTGAGGAGGGTGGATGGACGGACGAACCGGCCAAATCAGATAACCAGGGATCGTCTGGGAGATTCGCCGAGGCGGAAGAGGGACTCGAGGGAAGAGGACGGAGAAAGCAAGCATATTTCTGCGCTTCCATCTCTTGTAGCTAAATCACTTGAGACAGACATTTTGAAACACACACACACAAGCATACCAAGCCATAAACGGTGTCCGTAGTGGAAGGGAAAACCTTGAGCACAACGGCAATATTGATGTAGAACGTGTTAACACCTGCACCCAGTAAACCCACATTTAAAAGTGTCAGGGGCTATAAGAGTGAGCGATGGATTTGTTTGTCTTTCATCCCTCCTCGAGCCACCGAGGGTTAACCATGACCAACCTCCCCCCCCTCCCCCTTTCCCAACTTCCTGCTCTCCTTTCACCCCTGGTGATGTGTCATAGGCTAATGTCTCCTTTGCTGGTGAGCGTGGACGTATGAAGGGGAGGGGGGTGGGGGGGGGGGTGTAGCTTAGGGCCCCTTCTTCTATGTTGCCAAAACCACGGCCCACACCAAAACTGATCCATCACAACCAATTAGACCTGGTGGTGGTAAAGCAGAACAGGCATGCGTTTGTACGGGTCCAGAGACACAGCCAGAGCCTCCAGCTTCTCCATGCCTGCCGTATCACATAATCACTTCCAGCCAAAGGCTTTGTAAGTGTGGACAGACTGTGTATGCGAATGTGTAAAAATGTGTGTGTGTGTGTGTAAGTGTGTGTGTAGGGGAGTGGAGGGGGGCATGCCTAGACACTGTGCTGGGGAGAACTCGAGAGCAGTCCCTGTGAGAGCAGGTCAGTAGACAACTCTTCAGACAGGAACTCTGCCAAGACATTTACCATCACTTCATACGTTTTTTGTTTTTTATGTTGTTATTCTTTTACATATAAACCATCAATTAAACCCATATGTGATGTGTCTGGTTTTGCAGGAAAATGACTTTGAAAACCCACGTTCAGGTATTCAATCTCCGCATCATCTCCTGGATGCTCCGCTAGGCACACTTTATTTATGTTCCCCTCGGCCTTCGGCCCCCTCCATTTTACGCCATACTCCGCTGCCACCGTATCAGTGACAGGATCTCTTCCGCATTGCTTCTCCTGAAAGCAGGGGAGCCATTACTGCCGACAGACAGAGAGGGCTGGGTGACTTATCTCAGGCTCCTCTCTCCCCACCAACCTGTTGTTGTAACAGGGCTGTGAAGACAGGCCTGTCAGCATGGGAACTCAATACAGGCTCTGCTCTCCGCCTCTCTGTTTGCCTTTGTTCATTTCCATGGTTTCCGATACCCAAACATTTGCTCACACACTTAAAACACATTTAGGGAGAGTACTGTAGGGAGAGTACTGTAGCTTTCCAGTGTGTACATGTAGCATTACACTCTCACACAACACACACACACACACACAAACTGCATACGCATGAAACCAGTTCGCACTCACACACAAGTGTTCCCACACGCTTACACAGAAACACACATGATGCAAGTTTTATGCTGGTGAGTGTATTAGCTGTTAGACTAATTATCAAAGTGGGCTTGATGATGTGGTGAGCAAACTTGGAAGTTAAGCTGTGTGAGTGATGTGGAATGCCAAACAGTGTTTAAAGTGAACAGGATACATAAAGTCTTTCCTCCTCTCTAACTTCAACCAATCATCTCCTCTCAGCACCTTAGTGTTGCCCTGACTTTATTTGTACTGTACATTTATTATCCCACACTAGACAGGGAACCCAAATTTAGAATGTACATAATGTGTACTCTAAACATTACATGAATGACCTCCAAAGTTATATATAGACTCTGGAGTGAGTAGATACACACTGTACATTGGAGTGCTGAGAGTATTTGAGCGTCTTACCATCCGCAGGGCTGAGTCCACGGGCGGCCGAGATCATGGAGAGGGTGGGGCTGCTGTGCATGGAGCGCAGGTAGTGCTCCATGTGGGGGTTGATGTAGGGGTGCGGGGCGCTGAAGGGAGACTCCCCTGTCCCGGCAGCGTGGGGAGACAGGCGGATCAGGGAGATGTCTGAGATGACCGGGCTGCCCCCAAGTCCTGGAGGTCTGGGAGAGAGAAATGTACAGAGAGAGGGAGGGAGGGATGGAGAGAGGGAAGGAAAGAGAGAGAGAGAGAGTGAGAGAGAAGTACAGAGAGACAAAGAGAAAAGGAGAATGTTACATTCAATGTTTTTGGTCTGTCTGTCTCTTCACCTGCCTGCCTCCCTTCCTGCCTGTCTGATTGGCAGATCCGTCTTTGGAACCGAGTCCCTCCTGATCCAGTTCCAATCCCTTCCCTTTATTGTTCATTCCTGATGTAATGATCCCTCCTTGTTGTTGCACATATTAAGGCCTGCGGCGCTGAACAAGTCCAGACCGGGGTGTTCAGACTGCAGGCGCATGAAGTCTGCGGTTTGGGTGGGCACGCTCGACCTGTCTGGCATGAGGCCTGTAGGGCACTGATAAGAGACAACACATCTGTATGTTCAAACCAATCTTCTCCCAGGCCACCTTCTGGCTGACTGCCAGACTGACATGACACCGGCATGTTTGAAGTCGGCTAGCCCACAGGTCGAATCAGGATAGGCAGTAAATTTGTCGTCGGTAGGAGGGTGAGTGGTGGTCTGTTTGTAGGAACCTAGACAGACAGGCGGGAGGATTTCGCTGTTGCCTTCTGAGGACAGAGGATTGAATGACGGATGTGTGATGGTCTGCAGAGGTGCTTTGTTAATGGGATCCAGTGTGTGTTTGTGTGTGTTTGGGGTTTCGGTTTAGTCTACGTCGTGGAGAGAACTAAAGGAGATACTGTACTCTGTCACTTTCTCCCTGGAGAAGAACAGACTAGGCAGGCACAGGCTCACAGGCGGAGAGGTGCAGTGAGAGTAAGGATGAGGAGACGGACGACCGGTCACAAAGACCAAAGCAGTCATGTGTTGCCTACTTTCTTAGTTGCTCAACCTGAAAAATAGGAGCAGGTGTATGACTCACTAACTACTGTCCTCTGTACTGCAGAGAGGGCCTTGTACCCAGCAGTAGAGATGCAGAACAGTCAACAAAAAACTTGTGTCTGACCTCGGCATTTGGTTCATAATGAAGATATTTGAAGAAGAATTTGTTCATGGACCACCTTGACATTTTTGTTTGACCATCCATTAGTTGAAGCAAATTATCATTTCCTGTCCATATACTTTGACCCTGGAATGATAATGCCATCTCTGCAGATTCATTCTGGTAAATGGGTGCGATTGAGAACAAGTTTGAGTGTGGATACAGTTTATCTTTCGACGTTCTGCAGATTTCTGTCGTGATTCTCTGTGGCTGGAAGCAGGTGATTGAGAGGGGCATGTCCACCTAAACTGAGAAGGCCAGGTCTGAGGTCCAGCGTTTCTGGCAGGGTCTTGGCTCACCTCAGTCTCCCATTCATACTCCCTCTCTGTGTGGAGGCCAACCTGCAGCCAGTCCAGCCCAGCCCAGGCCCCGTTTCCAGTAAATGCCTGCAGACTAGCAGCCTTGTCTGTGGGCCAACTTTCTGCTGTCAGCCCCCTCTGATGGAGCCCAATAAAGAGCTCTCTGTTCAGGGAAAGCTGAGAAGAAACAGACGTTCCATACACAAAAACACGCTTCCCCCCGCCTCTCCAAACAGGCTGGCAGCCTGGCACAAGACCCTCAGATTATCTCGGGGCTCCTCTTCTGACGCTGGTTGGTTGCACTGGCACTGGACAGCCCTCATCTCTTGTCTGTCGACATCATTCATTCATTCCCTCTCTCTCTCTGGTCAACAGCCAACGTTTGGTCACAGTGTTCCTGGTAACTAGCAGTGGTGGGGTCAGTGTGGTAAATGTGGTGACCCGAAACCTGTGGAAGAGTCCGAATGGTCACTCCTGTGGTCCGCACCTCCGAATCAGAGGTTCCCCTTGTGTTGTAGCCCCTATCTAGAAGCGAACGCTACAAAATGTGGCTATCAACACAGCTGTCAGGAGGCTTATGTTGTGTTGTGTTTTCACAGTGGATTTGGACCCCTCTCAACTATTTGCAATATAATCAAAAGTTGCAAAAGTCAGTAAGCTTAATTGAAACTCAGAGTGGCCCAGTAGTGGCTGCTGGGAATACTGACATATTTTTTTTACTGCTCTGGCCCCCTTCCCTACCTCGTATTAAAGTTTAACAGTAAAACTAACACAAAAAACTATTGGTAGAAACAAATTTCCTCTTCACTATCATAGATTTGTTCCCCTTTTCTTTTAACAGTTTAAAAGGGGATGTGAGATAATATCACTTTGAGAACTACCTGCATTTCATACTTTCACAACAAAGCTCCTAATAGCAAAATGCTGTGTTTGTGGAATTATTTATTTATTTAACCTTTATTTAACCAGGAAGTCCCATTGAGATTAAAATCTCTTTTTCGAGGGAGACCTGGCCAAGACAGGCAGCAGCATAAAAAACAAAGAGTTACAGACAGAAAAACACAGAACAAGACAAGTTAAAAGAAACTAAAAGCTAAGAGCTAAGAAACAGTGACGTAGAGTTAATTTAAGAAACATTTACATATTAGGGAACCTGCCTCTATTTCTTTCATTCGAGAATGGCCTTTCATCCCTTACAACCAGAAATATTTGTCTCTCCGGCTACAGCACAGAATGTCAACACATACTGTGTCCACAGTAAATCACGTTAACTGCCTGCTGCGTGTTTGAGTCTCTGATAATAAGGTAAAATTTACTACCTTACCTGTCAGGAGGCTACAAATACTAGCCCTCTCTGACAGCTACTATTATTGAAGCCTTGTCGATCCGCCCTCTTTCTGACAAGACGTTACTTGAACTGTTTTTCCTCAAGTTCCTTAGTCACAGAGGATGAATGTGTGTCTGGGAGATGGGTCTCTGCCTCTAACCTGGGCCTGTCATTTAAACACAGCTCCATCACAGCAGTATGGGTGGCTCTGCTTAGGTAAGATGAGGAGCTGGAGGTGAGCTGGGAGACAAACAGACAAGACACTCTCGTGCCGTCGTTGTGTCGGCGGATAGACGGAGGGAGAGGGAGAGAGAGTGATTGTTCCCGTCCCGCCAAACACGACACATTTCCACTTTGGGGTAATTGTTGTTTGCGTCAGCGTGTGATTACACAGGTGCTCTCTCTCCCTGTCATCTCATTGTTGAATCTCTCATGTGTGATCTGGACAAGGTGTTGCATGTTAGGATCAAATGAAAGGAAATGAGTGAGGGCATAGCTGCGTGCATCCAGAATGACAGCTGCAGTGGGAAGATTTCTAAGCCCAGTTAAATGACTGTACTTTCCCCCCCGGACTAAAGAAACCTTCGCTTGTATCACATCTCCACGCTTGGGTTTTCTGCAAGTGTAAGCTCCTTGCCTGAGTGGAATTCTGCATGCCTGTCTACCTTTCTGCGTGCAGTACCTGCGGGTATGTCTGCCTGCATGTTTGTGTCTCACTGGTCTGTGTGTTTGGTTGTCTCTGCCTGGTCTGTCTGTCTACTTTTCCTGCCTGCATTAGTCCCAGCCTGACCTGCCAACGAGTCAGTATTTGCCTCTCTGGCATGTTCCCTACTGGCTCAGTCGATGAATTATGACGTGACGCGCTCTCATCTGTACTTCTGGGCAGCTAAGCCGATTGAGATAAATCACCCAGTACCCCACAGGGGCTGCGGGCGGCTACGAACATAGTTGTTTTTGGGCCCTTCATAAGGATGCTGAAGATTAGGACCGTAGCTTGATGTACTACTCCTTAAAGAGAGGCCTCGGTGTACGGACAAAGGGATGACCTAGAAACATACAGTACAGTTGGAGTAAGACATCTAATGAGGTATGGGGTTTGCACGGAAGGCAATTATCTATAATACTGCCTCGACACTGACATCAGATGTTCTTCGAGCATCGGTAAATCATGTTTAGAGCTTGAGATAAATCACGACCGTTTTTCCTCTATTGATTTTCAGCGGTGTGTGATTGATAGCTGCTACTGTTCTTTCATGAATGCATTCCTCACAGTATATCACGAGCACAGTCAAAATCCCATTGGGTCGGAGAAGGCTAAAACTAACATGGTAAGAAAAAAGTGTCAACACACTGACAGCCAATCAGCACGCTCAGGAACCAGCTCCACTCCGTCCTACGAACAACCACACCAAACAAAGACAGAAAACACAAATGGTTGATCTGGAAAGCCCATTTAATCAACACATTCCATGCTCAGTCTTGAACCGACTGACTGCCTGCTGAGCTGGACCGCATCTGTTTGTGTGCTGGGGCGGTGCAGGCCGCAGTCCAGCCACACGAAAACCTTGGGTACATTTCAGATTTCAATGCTGCAATTTCCCCCCAACAGCCTCCCAAAAACCATAAATACCAATCCTGGAATGAGTGTGCAGATCTGTTTTTCTCATCCCTTGTGTTGTCGTTGAGGTCCTGGAAACGGAAAGACTGGATTTTGGATACTAATTACCCCCTCAAACATGTTGGCAGAGGCCCGCTTCCCTGACTTGTGGGCTCACACAGAGGATGCCCGCCAGCCACAATCTGCAGCACGCTCCACTTGAGCACTGCCTCAAGAGAAGCTCCTGTGCCAGTCCACGGCTCAGCACCGCAAAGCAGCCCAGAAGTCGCATGGGGAGGGCACCACACAGAAGGTCCAACGTCCACGCCGGACAGTTCAAAAGATGGTGGAAGCTATCTTCAGTAGAAAGGAGAAGACAGGAGGCTTCCACGTCGGGCAGGTATTAAAGAAGCAGCGCCTACCTTACTAGAACAAGACAGGGATCAGGAGCAGTCCGATAGCTCTCTCTGTGACAGCCCCGACAGAAGGACCTGCCTTCTCGTTATGGACTACGCAAACAGTGATGAAGGGGCCCTGTGAGGAGACGTCACGTTCAGGCAGACAGGACAGAAACCCCTGACACTCCGCTGGGACAAGGTAACAAAACGGTGACAGCGGGCGCAGACACCCCCTACTTCATTTGCAGAGCAACGCACCGGTAATTAGTTGAATTTGGCGCAGGCACAGAGAAAGACGTCGAGATCAGGGTCTTGATGAATTAGGGGTACACTGTCAAGACCACATCACATTAATCAGAGAGCCAGCGTACGGACAGTGTTTTCTCTCCTTCTCCCTGGTCTGGCTGGTGATGAATGGCTTTGCCACAAAGTATGTATCACTATCACATCTGTGAATTTAAATGTACCACAGCATTGCCAGAGACCTATTGATTTTACTCCTACCTCTCCATTTGAGGCTTCGAAGATAAGCCGTGGTACAGCATTGTTAAAGAGGCCTAACTTTTAGCAACACCAAATCGAAGACTGTGAGCAAGCAAATGTGTCATGGACTCATTTACACAAGACAGAGACACACTAACGTGTGGTAATTAAGAAGTGTCCCTGTTTTATTAATTATTCTATATACAACCATTTTTTTTGTTTGTGTCACATGAGGGAATCGAATCCTGGATTTGTGTGTGTGTGCAGAAATTATGTGTTGTCTTATGTCTGATGTTTATTCAACAGTTGCCAGAGACAACATAAATCCTGTAAGTGAGATAGAGTTGAAATATCTTTTTCATACACATATCTGTGCATGATGAATCCATCTCTGTGGAGCTCTTGCAATAGGAAGAGGACGAGTCCCGGCAAAACTCCCTAACTCTCTGGACCATGCTAGCATCATGCTAGCATCGCACAGCCATCCAAGTCCTACACCGTCAGCAAGGAGGAGAGGCACGAGAGGAAATGTTAACATTCTGTTGTAGCATTGCTACCCTGGCTCCTCTCTCCTCCACTCTCCCCAGTCTCATCTGTCTTTGATAGGGAGCGGGCTCTTTCTCTCTTGGCGTGAGAGAGCTAGAAGCTTCTCTCCCTTGCTGGAGCTGGTGAGAGGTGGGAGTTAGCTCAAATACAGTTCAACAGGGTGGAGACAGGTCTTGGAACTCGTAGTTACAGTATCAGGATGTGCCACAAATTGAAATTATGAATGGCAAATATTCTAGATTGTCAAAAAAGGAATATATACATATGCATACTAATCACATGGCTTTCTTAAAGCTAGGCATATTTCTCTCCCTTCACAGTGACGAAGGAAGTAAGTAAGTAAGTAAGTAAGACTTTATTTATATAGCACATTTCATACAAGAATTGCAGCTCAAGGTGCTTTACATAAAATCAATAAAAACAATAATACAAGTGATAAACAATTCAAACAAAAATAAAAATCCCAATAAGATCTCTGTTCAAGAGAGAAACCAACTTTAAACATGCATCTTAAAAGTAACAATAATATAATTAATAAAAGTAGGAAAACCCTTTTGAGATAAAATTACTTAAATGCTTCGGTAAAAAGGTAGGTTTTAAGCTGTCTTTTAAAAATGTCTATAGTGTTTGCTTCCCTAATATTTATGGGTAATTTGTTCCATAGTTTTGGGGCGTAATTGACAAAGGCCGAATCACCAATCTTCTTATGACTGCTTCTGGTGACCTCTAATAGGCCTGCATTTGATGATCGCAGTGTTCTAGCTGGTGTGTAGTTTATAAAGGAGTTAGCAATGTAGCTAGGTCCTTGTCCGTGTAGAGCTTTGTATGTGAGGAAAAGGACCTTAAAGTCAATTCTGAAGGTAACAGGGAGCCAGTGTAAAGTAGCTAGGACAGGACTAATGTGTTCTCTCCTTTTAGTTTTGGTTAATAATCTAGCTGCAGAATTTTGAATGAGCTGTAGTCTTTCAGTGGTTTTCTTGGGAATACCAGTGAAAAGTGCGTTACAGTAGTCCAGCCGGCTGGATATAAAAGCATGAATTAACTTCTCTGCATCATTTTGGTTTATGAATGGTCGTACCTTTGCTATATTCCTCAGGTGAAAGAAAGCTGTTTTGGTCACTTTATTAATGTGAGAGTTGAAATTCAAATCTGAGTCCAGGATTACACCGAGACTCGTCACCTCTGGTTTAAGACAGGGGGTTAAACCTCCTGTCTACCTAAGGAAGTCAGTATTCAACAAAACCATAACCTTAACTTGGGACTCCCAAACATCAACCCCTAATTACTTTAGCAAGGAATGCTTACCCGTGCATGGTGTGCAGGGGGTGTGGCTCGTAATGGTACCGCCCCTCGTGGTGCCGCATGTCGATCGGGATGGGCGTGTGGAAGGTGGGGAAGAGGTGGTGAGGACCTGACGTAGGAAGGAGAGGAAGAGTGAGGAAGGAAGAGACTTCAAACACCACTTTCAAACAGGATATTTCAAAGGCAGAAAAAAGCTACAATACAAAGGACATGAATCTAGGAGCTGGCTACGCAGTTTTGTGTCAAATATTGGCACTATCACACAGGCGAAGAGGGATAAATAAATAATCAAAGTCATCCTGAGGAATCCTACATCTCTGACATGAGAGAGATCTCACTGAGCCTTTGACAAAGACCTGCAGCCTTTGAACTGGGGAGAGAGAGAGGCGGTGTGTGTGTGTGTGTGTTGGGGGGGGGGGCTATAGTGGTGGTTGGGAGAAACCACAAGAAAGAAATACTACTGTCCCAACACAAGCATGGAATAACTTCATGGAAAAAGAGTGAATCCCTTCCTCAGTAAGGACAGAGATATCCAATATCCACTCTGGCAATCTTAGCAGGAGCATGCAACCAAACTGTTAAAGACTACACAGTTTTAGCTCAGTACCTGGGGAGAAGGTCAACAGCTGTACTCTAAGAGAAGTGAATCAGCCAAGAAGTATGAGGCTTGACTGACTCTAGCGATGAAGTGGCCCATCACACACACACACAACATGGGGTGAAACTAGAACATTTACAGTTCCCATAATTCTGCAGTAATTGGGGCCTTCCAGTCTGTCTGGTGTGGGGCCCATTATTAACCTGCCATCTCTAATGAGGGCAACAGAATGTAATGTGATGATTGTGTTTTTTATGTGAGACACAAAAAAATCACAAATCAACAATTTCCTGCAGTAAAAAGTTGATAGCCTAGGGTAAAAGTAGTTAAAGAACTACACAGAACTTGACTCGTTACTGGGATTACACGAGTCCTAAAACTTTTTGGGCTCTTTATAAAGTTACGGAGAGATCTCCAATCTTTTGATTCAGTTCCTCATTTGAAAATCCTCCTTTTAAAATATGTGCATCACGAAAAAAAAATCAAAGAGGTTACTCAGCTAAATCCAAACAATAGCCCTGATTGACTCCATAAACTACAGGGTCACCCAGGGTCCCTTTTGTATAGCTCAGCCTAGTATGTTTGTGCACTGCCGCGACGCAAAAGAGAATGAGAGAGAAAGGGAGAGGGGCGGTGACAGAGAGAGATAGAAAGAGTGTGAGAGACAGAAAGACAGAGAGAGAACGGTAGAGAGGCAGAAAGAGAAAAAAGTAAGAAAGTAAAAGATAGATTGAAAGTAAGAAAAAAAGAGGGGGGGGGGTTGATCAGTTGATCCCTGGTGTTGTATTAAAATTCTTTGTGCATCATATGCATCAGTGAGTTAGCAGAGACCACCAGGGTTAAAGGGCAGGGGTCAGGGGGGATCAGATCATTATCTTTGATTGAGAGGACCTGTGGGATTTGGGGGAGTGGTAGAGGGCACTGCTTGGGAGGGACGTCTGGGGTGCAGGGTGTTGGGATGCCAAGCCCAGGCTACAGTGGACCTACATACCAGGAATGGACGGCAGCTGGGTCTGAGGTTTGGACTGACAGCTGCCAGAGAGCTGGGCCCAGTACAGAGACATGATCCTGGGCTGTGGTGTGTTTGAAGTCATGGTACTGAACCGCTTTCTAAAAACATGTTTCTCTCTTCTGTGTTTGACATAAACTTCAGCTTCATCCCAGCACAGAGACTGCTGAAACCATAGCTATGAAAACTTTTCATTTTTGGGGGCTTATGGCAGACACAAAGCCAGACATTACAGGCACTTATCTCTGATTGAGCCTATTGTTGGAAAGATTGCTTCTGTTGGATTGGACCTTCCTCTAAGGGCAATTGGTAAACAGGAAAATAAGTTAAAAAAAAATAAAAAAATCTGTGACCGGTACTGTGTTGCACTAAATGACAGTTGACTTGCAAAGAATTTGTTTACCAGCTGACTATTATCCATCAAAGAAAACAGCTACATCTGTTCTCTGTTTCAGTCGTTGACAACATGATGTGTAAAACACACCTGACAGGCAAGTTGCGCGGCTGCAAAAACACGAGAAGCCGGACAAATCACGACAACGCATCAGTATAAGTGAAAATGTCGCTCTCTGCCTCTCGATATCCAAAAGGGCCTCATGTCTCTGTGAAGCTCTGTGGCTGGACGCCTGCCAACAGGCCTCCCTCTTCTTTGTGCGAGACAGAGGAACACTTAGGAGTCAAGTTGTATGCCGCAAAGTGAAAGAGGCTCCCAGTAAAAATAAGTAATGGGGAATGAGTGCGGGCAGAAGAGCTACCCCTATTCAAACGTGTCCCCTCTTCTCTGTGAGTGCGCGGCAGATCTCTGGGGGGGAGATTGAGGGCTTAGAGAGGGCGGGGAGGGGAGAGGGGAGAGGGGAGCAGAAGGGTGAGGTGGGCACGGGTCGAGGAGATGTCAGTGGACCAGTGAGCCTGGCGGGATAGATGTTGACCAAGAAGACTGGGGAGAGTCTTGAAAGTCACGTCCGAGGAGGAATGTAAACACGTGCACACACAACCAAACACTAGGGGGGGGGGGGCATCCCTGTAGAGACATCCTGGTGCCTGAGCTCCTGGAGTTGGAGGTGGAGGTGGGGACAGGCTGAGCAGACGCTTCATCACCCAGACAGATGCATTGTTTCCTGGGCTAGCAGGACAACACTAGGCAGGTATCTGGGGGACTCCACAGGGACCTTTACCTGGTATACTGGGATCCTAGCAGCGCAGCGACACAGACGTACGCCCGCGCTTGGCTTAACACACACATCCGTCTTAGGAGCGGTGACACCTATACTCACATCTGCCAGAAGAGCACATAACACTACACACCGGTCACGGCTGAATTTCAACAATGATTTTTTGTTGTGGTCATGCTGCACAGCATAGCTATATCCTACTGATAAAACGTCTGGCTCCTGATGAATATTTCGACAGGTTTTTAGATCTGCAACCATGAGCATGTCCATCTCTTTCTCAGTTTAGGTAAACCTGGGACCATGCAGGCTTCTGCTGCAGTTTTATCTCCATACCGATCGCCTGGCTTGATCCACTTCAGAGGAATGTGCCTTCACACAGTGCTGGTGCTTGTTTGTGTTCACGGACATATCTGGGGGCTCCTGGAGCTCTCTTAAGTTCCATCATAAGACATTGGCTGGAGATTCTCTACAAATATTATTGCTCCTAACCCCCATAATAAGGCCTGCGATGATCCAAACATCCTGTCAGAGACCTGTGAGAACCAACCATCTACTCTTTCTTGTTTGGGTCTTAAGCCAGGTTTGATCTACCTCTTAAGACAATGCCAGGTGTTAGACATTAACACAGGGCACGGACAGGTTCAAAGCGAGCTCTACAGAGCGACGTATGGGGGAGACCCAGAGTCTGTGCAAACGAAGCCTAAGATCAGGGCCAGGCTGAAGAGAGGAGAACAGAGCGGAGGGGCTCATCCTCTGAGGAAGCACTCTGCGATAATAACAATATCCTGAGAGGCCAGGCCTGGGCAGGGTAATTAAAGCAGCTTTTTTGTCTCTCACTCCAAGAGGGGTGAGGGGGGGGGGGGGGAGAGGAGGAGGGGGGAGACTCAGACAGGAAATTCCAGCAGAATAAGCTGGATGGGGTCCTAACTACACAGCGCCATGCCAACAGCTACACACGCACACGCACACACACACACGTCCCTGTCGTCCTCCACTGCACTTTGAGAAGCAACAGCCCAGATACGGCTGTGTTACTAGAGGCTCCTTGGTGGCCTGCATCTTGTTACCAGCAGATCAAAACAGGCCTTTTCCTAGTCCATATCCATCCTGTCTCTCCAGTCTGCCCTGTGGAGTGGGTTAATGCCTCTGTGTGTTTAGTCTGACACTTCACCAGCGCTCAACATAGGTGAACTCTGCAGGTCTAGTCCGCCCAGGGCTGCTGGTTCCTTCCCGGTGTGAGGGTTAGCCCTGGCGACGGCAGGATTAGGGGCTTACAGCCGAGCACGTAACCACCATCACTTCTGAAAGGAGGCATTAATACAGTCACTCTTGCATCTCAACACCCCTCGGGGCTGGTAAAATGATACCCTTTTTATTGATAGGGGGGATTTTTGAGCAGAAGGTAAGTGGATTAGGTCAGGGTCTCCAGCCCAACACTTGACAGGTAGAACGGAAATTCATTAAGGCAAATATAATCTCTATTTGTCTAAGCACGTAACGTCTACGAGACTGAAAAAGTGTTCTGAAATCCCCATTAAAATGGAAACATTGTTTTTTGGGGGGGCTCTTTTGAGTGAGCTCTGTGAAGTGGTGGGTATGGTCTCACTTTGAAGTCCTGCAACCTTTTATAGTACATTAGGAAATGAGATGTTTATACCGAAATGGAACAATGTCCATTAGGCTCCAGTTGTAGACTGGCACACATCCACACAATACAGTTAGCTGACTTAGTCATAAAGGAGAGAGAGCTGAAGTGAAACCATGTTGAGTCCTGTTGAGCTTTCTAGAATGTGTGTTATAGTAACTCCTACGCAAGATTCTCGGGATGGTGCTAACTGAGGTTAAGGACAAGGGTAAGTAGACAGAACATCAGACATGAGTATTTCTAAACTGAGCATAAAATGCTTTATCTAATTGATTGGACGTGTGTTGTGAATAGACAGTGGGAGTGTGTACTCCCTCCACTGTGTGTTGGAGACGTATGTGTACTGCAAGTGTGAGTACTGGCCGTTAAGGCCCAGGCTGTGTTTACATCCCGTTACCATGGGCACCCGCAGATGTGTACAATCTCCATCAGCCGTTGTGTAGTGGGCTCGAGTGCCTTTCCTGTGCATGTTTACAGAGGCGAACCCAGCTGGCTTCTCTCTGCTGTGATCCGTCTCAGTCAAACGGCAGGCCGCTCTCACCCAATCACTGCTCCCGATCGACCCCCAAACCAGCATCCACATGATGCATCACCTTGACGGAAGGTGCCGGACTGGCTCTGCTAATTGTCCATAGGCCTCCGTGGTCCTCGGACCTCACCTCTTTAACACCACAGAGAGCTAGCGGTGGATAGTGTGTTCAGGGTAGGGGGCCAGGGGACTTGGTCGTATGGGGAGTATAGCTATCAGCGCAGGTCAGACATGTCTGGGGATCTCGGGCTAACGACCACCATGCATCACCCAGCTGAGAGCTGGACCGGGTGCAGGAGTTGAGCGGCTCTGTGGCGGGCGTTTACAGCTTCGCGGGGATCCGCGGGGTAGTGGAGGTAGCTAGCGGTGCTGTTAGCATGCTGTTAGCGTAGCGCGGGTCAGCCTCAGGGTTAGCCAGCCCAGAGTGAGGGGGCTGAGGGTCTTTGTAAGACTGATGAGCCGTCAGGATAATCAGCTACCTGACAACGGTCTGATTTATCACCTGCTCTCCTAACAACCCTGCTTAACACACAGGTGTGGGCCAGATTAAGCCATTACCTCACAGAGCACAAAGGCCATTATCACAACAGCAGAGATAATGGTAAGCAGACTAGGAAATTAGTCAGGGGAATTAGGTTCACGTAAGTGAAGCAAGGCCTATTCTATACATAATAACCATGACCAGTGATGTTTTTGGTTTTGGTTTGACCATGTGTCTGTGTACTTCTATCACGATGAGCTTTGCTGAAGGTCTCTGATGATGTACCGACAGTCAAATTGTTCTTAGCTTCAAACCGCGAGAACTCAACACAGCACCCAGGCTCTGTCTAGTGCATGACCCCTAACCCTTGAGTCACAGCTGATAGACAAGCTGCCAGCTCACAGCACAATGAGCAGCCTCACGGCCTGATGACGGCATAGTCAGCGCTAACTCAGCAACCTCCACCCCCCACTCCACTGAAAGAGTCTTATTTAAAGGGGAAAGGGAAGGGGGGGGGCAGGGAGTAAAGGAAGTATCCTCAACTGCAGATGCGTGGGAGCAGGGCCCGTGCACATCAATCTGAAACTAGTCTTTGCTGGGGGTCACCCTGGGGTGAACCCCCTCCCCCTCTTCTCCCCCCGGGAAGCCTGCATACTGGGGCTCTAACTATCTCAGGGCTGGAGAGTGTCTCAGGGACGAGAATGCCCTGGACTCTATCAAACTGCCATGCAGGGTCTGTAAATGTGAACTCTATTTACGGAACAATACACAACACTTTTTGTGTCTGAACAATAAATGTACAGTCTAATGTCAACCCAAAAGTCTATTTTGAAACTAAAGGAAAAACATTCTAGGGAAAGTTCCACAATTTTCTGTGTATATCACCAGAAAGTTTGGAGACTTTCAGGAGTGCCAACTTGGTATGGCGTCAGGTGGCTGAGCGGTGAGGGAATCGGGCTAGTAATCCGAAGGTTGCCAGTTCGATTCCCGGTCGTGCCAACTGACGTTGTGTCCTTGGGCAAGGCACTTCACCCTGCTTGCCTCGGGGGGAATGTCCCTGTATTTACTGTAAGTCGCTCTGGATAAGAGCGTCTGCTAAATGACTAAATGTAAATGTGAATGTATCCTGCTGGGCAATGTCTACCTACTCACTTCACTGCATTACAAAGGCTGATGGACTTTACATCGCCACTTCCAAAAACATCCACAACAGCTTAGCTCCATAACTGTCTCTGCCTCTGTCTAGTTCATCTACCACGATGAGATAATACCGATCCGCTTAAACAGAACACAAAGATCCAACTTCCCTCCCTGCAGTCTGGCCCCTCACTCCAGGGAATTCAGCTGGAAAACTATCTCACTCTGGGAATTTGTTTTAAAATCACTAATGAGGAACAGCTGCACGGGCTTGGAGAGTCTCTGTGTGATTGGTTTGTTCTCAGGTGCTTTTCTACAGGCTCGGCGCAAGTCAGACAGGTCGTCGGCAGCGGACTGCGGATCCTCTTACACACATCTTATTTTGGGTTCTCTGAAGATTCTGCTTCACACTGACATCACAGTACACAAGTACATAAAAAAGGGATAGATTTCATGCAGTTGAATTGCGAATAAAAGTTCATTCAAGATTAGACTAACTTTGCAGTTGAATACTGACTCTTTGTTATAATGTAATTCTATTATTTGTCCATTTTAGCAAAAATAATACATTCCTTGTGTGAATCAGAGATGGATGCATCCATTGCTCTGAGTTGAGTAAAAGTAGTAAATAGAGCTCTTTAAACGTAATGTACCAACGTCACATTTACGTTGTAACCCCTAAACTGTCCAATCCTACAGCAGCTGAGTTGACCACACATCTGTCCAACACAGAGACATTCGAATGATTTATGACAGGCCTTTATTTCATAGCACTTTTATAGCACAAACTCACCGCCTGTGTCAAAGCCCCGTAGCCACATAGATAATGAATTGTGGGGAGACATTTCCCTCTCTCTCTCTGGCTCTCTCTCTCTCTCACTCTAACTCTCACTCTCTCGCCCCCTTTTTTTCCTCCCTCCCTTTTTTCTCTTTCGGAGGGCCCAGCAGAGATTAGGCTGTTAATTAGAGCATCCGGGTTGGTTTATATGGAGGCAGTCAGGGGTGGGGGAGAAACCGGGGGATTTTCCAATAGCTCAGCATGGAAGTCCGACACTGAAAGGGGACCAAGGATAGGGGGGAGGGACACAGAGGACCTCTCTTTCTTCCTGGACAATGGGTGCGCATTCTTGCTGTTGGGTGTTTACTAGGTTGGTGGACAGAGGAGCTGTTTACAAGCTAGGCTGTGTCTGTGAAGCCCCGGTTCACCTAGGTACATAGGTTGTGAGAGGGAGGGGTTAGGGGGTACATGGTTTGAAGGCTGGGGGTTGTTAGGTAGGACTGAGGCGGGGGGGGGGGGTACTATGGTCGTGTTCTCGATGGTTTTGGTGAGTAATCACAAAATCAAATGGTGGCCGTGCTCTCCCAATCTCCTTGTTCCAGTTAGAGCAAAATAAACAAGCTTTCACGCTGGAGTGAAGGAGGAGTGGAGAGAGTTGTGAAGGAAGAGCGGGGGGGGGGGGGCAGGGGGGGGAGGGGGAGAAGAGGAGGGCACAGAGTCAACAAAGGCATGAATTAAAAGGCTAACTTCAGGATCTGCCAAACGGGCTCCTTTTTGTGTTGTCTCTCCTGGAATAGTGTGTGTAAGTACAGGGACCCCTCAGGCAGAAGTGCTCCTCTTCCCCAAACACTAAGAGAGTTCTAATACACTGTCTGCAGCCCTCCAAGCACACAAAAGGACTTAGCGTGGTTTGATGGTCCGCTGTGAGAAAACATTTGGGAAAATATGTTTTAGCGCTCTCCAGATATAGAGAGGGGCTTCCTCTTGGATGACTGCCGGTTCAACATAAATGTTTTTGTCAGTTTAAGCTGTCGAAAATGAATGCCAGTTTGAACAGGCCTTCAGTCAATTGGCATAAGTCTCCATCGTGTTACTGTTGGTGCCCCAGTGTAGGGTACCTCCCTCTCCAGGTCACATGCCAGCGTCTATCTAGCGGCAGCGTAGCTGGGGAGCAGTCAGTGTGTTTACCTGGCGATGATGCGAGTATGGAAGTCAAATAAACAGGGGGTTATGAGTAACACATGATGCTTTCTTCACTGCTGCACTGGCAGAAAGGTGAAAAGATTGAAGGGTGGGATTTTCAGGGGTGGAAGAAGGGACAAGTTGAAGCGTGTTAGTCTACATGTCTGTCTTAATTAGCCCACACTTAGAAGATTGGGAAGGCCACCAAACAGACGTGTGTGGAGATGATGTCATTATGTGAGACCCGCAGCTACTGAGGAGCACTGGAACACTTGGAGGGCCGTGGGTTGGAGGGCCATGTCAGTTTCCTTACAAGAATCAAGGAGATACACTTTCTTCTTGTAACTTAGTTGATCTTGTTTAGAACAACCGGTCCAGTCTAGTTCAAAGCAAACAAAAAATTATTTTTGCTGTATATATATATATATGGCTTAGTCTCATGTTGATTCTTACTTGATAAAACCCTATCTTTGTGTTGACGAGCCAGCAGGTGAGACCTTAACAGACTCCAGAGAGGAAGGAGAGTGGCTGGGACGTTAGTCAGCTACAACAACAAGGCTCAAGATAAAGAGTCGTTTGTCACTGCAGCCAGTGACAATGCATTGTGTTATTTATAGAGCTGCCTCTGTGGTTCGCTGGTGTGACTCTGCAAGATCAGAGGTGACGTGTCTTTTGGGGACTTTGGGACAAAATGTGTTTTCTTCAAATAAGAAAGTGCAAAAGTGAACTATCCAACTTGCACTTTATCATACTTCAGCGTGACTTGGCACACAGCAAACCGTTGAAGTCGTCATTCGTAAAGCTTTCTAGAGCGCGGCTGACATTAAATCTGCAAAGAAAATCTACGCTTCTCTGATGGGATTGTCCACCAAGGGCCCTCCAGAAGGATCTAGACTGGAGGTTCTAGAGTGTTTGGAATAACGCCCAGGAGTCAATTAAGACCCCACTATGGTTTGTTCACACACAGTCCTCTAATCCCTCTCAACACCATAGTCAATATTGTCAGACAGCGAGGGAGTGCGTGCCTCGGTCCTCCTCCCCAGAATGCCCTCACATCGTGTTGTATTGATCTAAGTGTAAGCTGAGGAGCAGGAGGATGGAGAGAAGCAGGCAACAGTCTGAGCAAACAGCCTAAAAGGGTCTGGACCCCCCCCCCCCCCCACACACACACACACACACACTTACATCTCCTGCCTGAATCACCTCTACAGTCCTGTACTCTGAACCAGTACTATTCCCTGCCTATGTTTCATCTATATAGAAGGACAAC
Organism: Osmerus eperlanus; assembly: GCF_963692335.1. Classification (NCBI taxonomy): domain Eukaryota; kingdom Metazoa; phylum Chordata; class Actinopteri; order Osmeriformes; family Osmeridae; genus Osmerus; species Osmerus eperlanus. Next base: position 7,820,429 of record NC_085020.1, read on the forward strand.
ATGCATAGTATTAGGATTCCGACGGTGCACTTGTTTGCAGCTAGCAGTGTGCCATTCTGCTCAGACAGTTTGGTGAGCTGTTTTCACCGTGGAAGATGGCCAAAGGGAGTCGAATTTGTGGATGACTGAAAGGGTGGATTGATATGGGGAAGTTAAAGTCTGTCTTCATCACCTTGTCCCCCAGACAGGAGAGGATGAAGCATGTGGAGGCTGTGGTAAAGGTTCAGCGACTGAGAGTGTGTTCAATGGAGGCTGTCACAGCTGAAAGAGAGGGTCATTACCACATCAAATAGAGCCCGGCACCTTCATTTAGTAATGACTCCATTAATGACAGGAGAAATTACTCCTGGAAGAATGAAAAGTAAAATAATAATGAAAACTTAGGGTATGTGTTCGAGGTTCGGGCTTTCTTGCTTGGATCCAGTGGATCAAATAATTTGTGTAGGACCTATAGTATGCATTTCTCTTCACATCTGGACTACATTTCCTTGTGTATTTGCTGTAGTCTGCTTTACCACATCATGGTTTCATAGAATCTGTCAAAACACACAAATGTCAAGGATGAAAAATTATATCTACCTCTAATGCCAATTGTAAAATACTCAAACATACTTTGCTTTGGAAACGGCACAATCAAAAGAATAGTGATGACAGCAATACAATCAAGCCTTTCTACATGCAGCACTCAGTTTCTGATTAAGGCTGTAAGTCCCTTACCAGGGTCCTGTGTAACCCTACCTCACCAGTCTGAAGCACAACTTCAGCTGTCGTTACTGAGATGCAGAACAGAACCGGAAAAAAGAAAAGGCAGTTCTTTTAAAAACATTAGGTAGACTTGATTCCATTTTTTTCTTTTAGATTGACTTGATTTGGTTGTATGTTTTTAACTGAGAAGTGTGTAACTAGGCCCACAGAGAAATCACAAGGGAAATCTTCCAAAAGCCTTCAATTGTGTTTGTATTACATTTTTCCAGGTGAATTAAGTGTGTCACAATGGCAACATAGGTTGTAGTATGTACTGTATGCATTTAAATCCACAAGCCTGTTCTAGTATGGTAGCATTGTTAACATTTTAACAACTAGTGCACAGTGCCTGTGATGCAGTCGGTGACACACACACATTCCTGGAATTATAGTATAAATGATGAAGTGTTCTCTGCAAGTGAAATAATTGATCAAGCAAAAGCATAGTGAATTCATCATCCAATGTTAAAAGTGCTATGCATTGAGTCGATGACAAGATCTTGAGGAACGCCTCCCTAATGAAGACACACATCTGGTCTGCTGCCTGGGACGATCTTAATGGGGTTAATGCACAACACCACTTGTTTTTCCAAGACTCTGATTAAAAAGCATTCGCTTCTCCCCTCAAAGAAACCCCCCAATCTGAGAGCACATTGAAGTTTAACAATCGCCGCCGCACGGCCTTGATGAAGATCCACATGTGCTGCAGATGTGTATCCTGGGCCATGGCTGGCTCCTCTTGATGGTGGAGGTTGCCACATGCTGCCCCTGTGTTATTCCTGGGTCCCTATACTAAATAAGCACCCCAGACACATCTGAAATGACGAATGAATGAGCCTCTCATACTGTAAGTGGATTGTGGGGACCAAACACCTTGATCTGAGAACCCACACTTGCATGCACATATTACATTCCCTTAACAGTTGCTATATTCTTATTTTCTAATATAGGGGACATAAAAGAGTGCTGTACCTCACTCAGCTTGCAGCACAAACTCGAGAGCTTTCTTGGCCTGATCTATTTTGATCACTCGTGCAGGCCGTTCAACCATAATCCATGGATGTGATTTGGGAAGGGAAGGGAATGGCACACATCAGTGTGACTGGAACCTTTTCTGAAAAATATGCTTCGTGAGATGCTCCTCCATAATAGGGTCCTATGAATAGGCACCAATTCAACGGCCAGCTAATTAGCCCCCTAGAAACCTGGTCCCATTTCAGATTACCGTTGGAGAAATAAGATCATAAAACACATCACCCTGACAGAGCCATGAGTGACTATGTCACCCCAGACCTCCAGTCACCCAGCGCTGGGGAACACCAGATTGGATATAACTGTCTAATTACTCCCTTTCAGAGGGGGGTAGGACATTAAAGGAAAAGTCCCCTACACCTGTGCGGCAACCATGATGAACGAACACCTTGTATATTAGTACTTTAAGCTGTGTTGGAAACTGAAGGTGGTTAATTCTGAACCATTCCCATCAGTGTGTTTAAGAGGGAAAATACTGCTCAGTAAATTTGGTGTAAAACTTGAAACTTCAGAACAGTTTCTTCTCCCCTAACAGCTTCTTTACTATGAGGTAAAAGACTGATGGAAAAAAATGTGCCAGCTTGTGAAAAGAGTTACAGTTTAGCTAAAATACCAACACCGACACAACATTTAGAGACCATTTACCTATGAAAGAGTTGAGGTTACGGGAGCAATTTAGCAAAAATGCCCAAATTGGGGTCGATATGTACATTGTTATTGTGGTTGTGTCGAATGGAAATGCATACGTTTAGTATTGATACAATTTAATCTGTCTAACTAAGTTTTCTTAGCGAGCTCTAAGCCAATTACTGTCTGTCCTTGTCTGACAAGCTGCCTGCTCAAATTCTCCTGAACACGGGACTGACCAGACAGGCTCACAAGGGCCCATTTAGAAAATGAGAACGACTTCTCTAGAGCTGGTAGACACGAACACCTGCAAAAACGATATTCTCACAGTTTATCTGACTCTGACATGCTCTAAATTCGACTTTTGACAACACTATAAGACGGTTTATCAAAGAGATCTGTGTTAGACCTTTTTGGCACGCAGACAATAACAAATGGGCTTGACAGTGTAGAGTTCTGAATGACCTAATTCAACAAAATGCCAGGCCTTCAGGGATCATCATACTTATATTGTAAAGTAGGTAACTTCTATAGGAAACTCTTGCCACTTTCAACTAATGTAGGTTAACATTCATAGGCAATGGACGCCAGGTTTTTCACACACAACTCAACACAACCCATCCCATGTAAGGCTTTCTGCACATTCTTGAGTTGAAAGCATAATTGCAAGTATCTCACTTTCATTTGTCTCAGTTGGAAACCATACAAACTGAGTTGTTAGCATCTGCAGTGTATACGTGAATGTCTAATGAATGAAGTAATGGAGAGATGGTCTGGCCAGTCTTCCCTTCGCTCCTCCTGGCTATTGGCCTGCCTGTTCATCCCTCTCTCTCCTCCTCCCCCCAGGCCCAGACTGTGAGTCTCCACCAACAGAGAGAGGCCTGGCAGACGGAAGGAAACATTACCTGGAGCACAGCACTAACTGGCCGGAGCCCAGAAACCCCACAAGTGCTAATGAACAGGGGAAATGAACAGGGGGAAATAGCAAGTGAAAGAAAGAATGGGAGGACATTTAAAGGGAGTCTTGTCAAGCCCGCCAGTTGTGCTGCTGACAGAGGCTTAAGGAACTTCCTCGGGGGTAATTAAAGGGTTATTCTACACAATGAAGAAATTAAACAGTAAAAACTCTCAGGGCAGATGACTGTTTTTCTTGCGAGGACAAGGAAGCATCTAGAAAAGTAAACAGTCTCCTGACTTTCGCTGGGTACTCTCGCTCGGTCTCTCTCTCTCGGTCTCTCTCTCTGGGTGCCGTGGGAATTTCAGGGCAAGTGTTATCCTTCCTGAGAATAGGACTGTGTTGAATAAGGAGGATTTACAGAGCCTTTGACTGTTAAGTATCTCCAACCTCTCTCTGCCAAAGCTAACACTTTGAGAATGTACAGTACATGGTTCACATCCATGTACTGTATATACACACACACACACATTCTCATTCCTGCACAGACACATGTCAAATTGACTCATTGGTCTGAGCCAGACTGTGTGGTGTCTCATGGGTTAAAAAAAACAAAAAAGGTGTTAAGTCTGTATTCCTGTTTTAATTAAATGAAATGAAAAATGCAAATGTCCTCATCGCACAAAGGCTCATGCATATAATACTCTGACCTTTAGCTGGTACCGGTGTTCCCATGACGACTACACAGTGAGGCACTCTGCCACAACATGTCAGAGAACACTGTCTCTTAACCATGACTGTTTGATACCATCCTCACTATCCTAGATAAGATAACGTCCATGTTCAACTGTCAGGCTGAGGAGATTGTGAATGCGTTTCCGAGAGTTATTGCCCAAGTGTGTGTCTATATGTGTGTTTTGGGAGAAGGAGGAACATGTCTGCATCTGCTTTGGCAGAGGGATGACCCTGGAACTCTTTGAAGCCCCAGCCAGGTATGCACATGCATAGCCCTTCATTCATATGACAGAACATGGTCAAACATCATAATGTCTTCTCCTGATTTCATCTGGTTGAATTTAGGCTCTGGTTAAGCTGATCTGTGCTGCCTACTATATGAACTGGTTTTAGCAACAGTGCAGAGCTGGAAGATAAGTTGAAATAAGGATCACGTTTTGCATATAAAACACGTTCCATCATTGAAAATGAGGGGATTCTCTCTTGAGGAATATCCATAATTGCCAAGACAGGGATATCACTCCATCATTGTATCCTTTCATCTCCACCCGGTTGTTACGAAAATGACTATGTCTATCTCCACATTACTCCTACGACATTTCTCGGAGTTGCCTGATGTACTTTACACACATAGACAAACACGTTTTCCATTTGGCAGCCTGTTGACCTTGTTTTTTTGGTGACCATGGCAACCATACATTGAGCCAACGTTGGTCTTTTTGGCTAGGCTGTGATTACAGGGTATAAATATGCCCTCGGATTTAGGCTCAGAACAACTCTAATTCTTAGTAAGGAGAGAAGGCTCTAAAGCATTAGAGCACCAAAACAAGTCTCCCATACCAGACACAACTAAAACAGCATGATTTCCTTGGGCTAGGGCTAGGCTAAGTTAGGCTGATGGGCTGGTCGGGTCAGTGCTGGGCTGGACTACTCCCTTGTGGCCCCTGGTTCAGCCAGATCTGCTTCTGATCCCGGAGTCGTAGGCCGGTGTGTTTGTTATCCCTGGGCCCTCAGCATTTACACAGGCAGCCCTGTCTGCTTATTTTGCTGGTCGAACAGTTTACTGTAGCTCGTCTGCGTCCTGTCTCTGGAGCTGGGCCAGTCTAGCCTGCGACAGCAGGTGTCAGGGCCATTCCCTCCTGTCTGTCTCAGACAGGATTCATCCCGCTAAGGACCCAACCACAAAAATACGGGCCACGTTGAGATTCTCAAAAACGTTTATGGAATCTGTACGCCGCCTCAAAGAAACAAGCTGCTTGCGAGCCGACGGATGCTTCCGACGAAGGAGCCAGCAAACAATGTTAAGCCTTTGAAGGGTTTGGGTTTCAGTTGTGTTTCCGTCGTCTTCCTGCCTTCTAGTTAACAGTGCACAGGTGCAGGTGATGATTAAGTGCATTGTGTGTTACGTTGTCCCAAAGCTCTAAATAATAATGCTAATTGCTAATGGCTCAAAATTGATGCCCCACAGAGCCAGCTCTGTAACCTTAGATCTGTAATTATCCACAGGTCAACCTTCCCCCAGGAATAATCCGAGAGTCAGCGGAAATCTATTTCCTCTGTGAGCTTAATAGAGCTGCGACAACAGTTACAATAGGCTCACATTCTGGGAAGGCTATTGTCCAGTGTCTTCTCTTCTCAGGCTGAGTGACAAATGAGTCATTACGGAACCGTTGAGGATGTAATGACCTCAGGTGACTCACACTTCATAAATGGATCGTATCTCTTCCAACCAGAATGGCCCAGACTTTTGGCTCACAGACATGCAAGTCTTTTCATCTGTATATTGCCCTTTTCTATTCTCAACATACGCACGGCTGACTCCAGACATGCACTTCTTGTCATGCTTCTGTGACCTCTTACTCTTCTGAGCTGGGAGTTGTGATTGGCTGCGCTGGTCTGACTGTCTATTCCACGCTGACCACAGCTGTGTGTGTGTGCAAACCCAGAGAGAAAGAGAGAGAGAGAGAGAGAGAGGAGAGAGAGAGAGAGAGAGAGAGAGAGAGAGAGAGAGAGAGAGAGAGAGAGAGAGAGAGAGGTGGGGCGAGCACAGCAGACCACAAACTGTCCTTCCTCCCACTCCGTGCAGCCTCAGGAACAGGCCTGTTTACGTAAGCACCTCCCGTCAATGTTTACAAGTCCTGCCCATTTTGTTTTAACGTGTTTAACTTCTCCAAAGTTTATTTTGGTTTACTTCAACTGTGAGTGTAAAGGCTACACTGGCGGACAGAAGAAGGAACCAAGACGTCAGGCAGTGGAACAAGTGTGCGTGTGTGTTTGTATGTGTTTGTGAGTGTGG